>NW_027448107.1:0-77603 GCF_038048845.1 Mixophyes fleayi | reverse complement strand
TTGAATCATGAATTATGAATCATGAATCGAATCATGAATCATGAAATAAATAATGAATTGAATCATGAATTGAATCATGAATCATGAATCATAAATTGAATCATGAATTGAATCATGAATTATGAATCATAAATTGAATCATGAATTGAATCATGAATTGAAGCATGAATCATGAAATGAATCATGAATCATGAATTGAATCATGAATCATGAATTGAATCAGGAATCATGAATCATGAAATGAATCATGAAATGAATCATGAATCATGAATTGAATCATGAATCACGAATTGAATCATGCATCATGAATCATGAATCGAATCATGAATCATGAAATAATATCATGATATGAATCATGAATTGAATCATGAATCATGAATTGAATGATGAATGATGAATCATGAATCGAATCATGAATTGAATCATGAATTATAAATCATAAGTTGAATCATGAATTGAATCATGAATTGAATCATTAATCATGAATCATGAAATGAATCATGATTTGAATCATGAATCTTGAATTGAATCATGAATCATGAAATGAATCATGAAATGAATCATGAATCATGAATTGAATCATGAATCATGAATTGAATCATGAATCATGAATTGAATCATGAATCATGAATCGAATCATGAATCATGAATTGAATCCTGAAATATGAATCACGAATTATGAATTGAATCATGAATCATGAATTGAATCATGAATCATGAATCGAATCATGAATCATGAATCATGAATTGAATCATGAATCATGAATCATGAATTGAATCATGAATCATGAATCGAATCATGAATCATGAATCATGAATTGAATCATGAATCATGAATCATAAATTGAATCATGAATTGAATCATGAATTATGAATCATAAATTGAATCATGAATTGAATCATGAATTGAATCATGAATCATGGAATGAATCATGAATCATGTATTGAATCATAAATCATGAATTGAATCAGGAATCATGAATCATGAAATGAATCATGAATCATGAATTGAATCATGAATCACGAATTGAATCATGCATCAAGAATTGAATCATGAATTATAAATCGAATCATGAATCATGAATCATGAATCAGGAATTAAATCATGAATCATGAATTAAATCATAAATCATGAATTGAATCATGAATTGAATCATAAATCATGAATCATGAATTTAATCATGAATCATAATTCGAATCATGAATCATAAATCATGAATTGAATCATGAATCATGAATCATGAATTGAATCATAAATCATGAATCGAATCATGAATTGAATCATGAATCATGAAATGAATCATGAATCATGAATTGAATCATGAATCATGAAATGAATCAGGAATCATGAATCATGAAATGAATCATGAAATGACTCATGAAATGAATCATGAATCATTATTTGAATCATGAATCACGAATTGAATCATGAATCATAAATCGAATCATGAATCATGAAATGAATCATGAATTGAATCTTGAATCATGAATTGAATCATGAATCATGAATCATGAATCGAATCATGAATCATGAAATAAATAATGAATTGAATCATGAATTGAATCATGAATCATGAATCATGAAATAAATCATGAATTGAATCAAGATTCATGAACCATGAATTGAATCATGAAATAAATCATGAATCATGAATTGAATCATAAATCATGAATCATAAATTTAACCATGAATCGAATCATGAATTAAAAATTGAATCATGAATCATGAATCAAATCATGAATCATGAATTGAATCATGAATCGAATCATGAATTGAATCATGAATCATGAATTGAATCATAAATTATGAATCATGAATTTAATCATAAATCATATATCGAATCATGAATCATGAATCATGAATTGAATCATAAATTATGAATCATGAATTTAATCATGAATCATATATCGAATCATGAATCATGAATCATGAATCGAATCATGAATTGAATCATGAATCATGATTAATGAATTGAATCATGAATCATGACTCATGAATTGAATCATTAATCATGAACTGAATCATGAATCATGAATCGAATCATGAATTGAATCATGAATCATGAATCATGAATTGAATTATAAATCATGAATCGAATCATGAATCATGAATTGAATCATGAATCATGAATTGAATCATGAATCATGAATTATGAATTGAATCATGAGTCATGAATCATAAATTAAATCATGAATCATGAAATGAATCATGAATCATGAATTGAATCATGAATCATGAATCATGAATCGAATCATGAATCATGAATTGAATCATGAATTGAATCATGAATTCAAACATGAATCATGAATCGAATCATGAATCATGAATTTAATTATGAATTGAATCAAGAATTGAATCATGCATTGAATCATGCATCATGAATCATGAATTGAATCATGAATCATGAATTGAATTATTAATTGAAACAAGAATTGAATCATGAATTGAATCATGAATCATGAATCGAATCATGATTCGTGAATTGAATCATGAATCATGAATTGAATCATGAATCATGAATCATGAATTGAATCATGAATCATAAATCATGAAATGAATCAAGAATCATGAATTGAATCATAAATCATTAATTGAATCAGGAATCATGGATAATGAAATGAATCATGAAATGAATCATGAATTGAATCATGAATCTTGAATTGAACCATGAATCATTAAATGAATCATGAAATGAATCATGAATCATGAATTGAATCATGAATTGATTCATAACTCATAAATCTAATCATGAATCATGAATCATGAATTGAATCATGAATCATAAATTGAATCATGAATTGAATCATGAATTATGAATCATAAACTGAGTCATGAATTGAATCATGAATTGAAGCATGAATCATGAAATGAATCATGAATCATGAATTGAATCATGAATCATGAATTGAATCAGGAATCATGAATCGAATCATGAATCATGAATCATGAATTGAATCATGAATCATGAATCATAAATTGAATCATGAATTGAATCATGAATTATGAATCATAAACTGAATCATGAATTGAATCATGAATTGAAGCATGAATCATGAAATGAATCATAAATCATGAATTGAATCATGAATCACGAATTAAATCATGCATCATGAATCATGAATTGAATCATAAATCATGAATTGAATCATGAATTGAATCATGAATCATGAATCATGAATCGAATCATGAATCATGAAATAAATCATGAAATGAATCATGAATTGAATCATGAATCATGAATTGAATGATGAATGATGAATCATGAATCGAATCATGAATCATGAATTGAATCATGAATCATGAATCATGAATTGAATCATGAATTAAATCATGAATCTTGAATTGAATCATGAATCATGAAATGAATCATGAAATGAATCATGAATCATGAATTGAATCATGAATAATGAATTGAATCATGAATCATGAATCGAATCATGAATCATGAATTGAATCATGAATCATGAATCACAAATTATGAATTGAATCATGAATCATGAATTGAATCATGAATCATGAATCGAATCATGAATCATGAATCATGAATTGAATCATGAATCATGAATCATAAATTGAATCATGAATTGAATCATGATTTATGAATCATACATTGAATCATGAATTGAATCATGAATTGAATCATGAATCATGGAATGAATCATGAATCATGTATTGAATCATGAATCATGAATTGAATCTTGAATCATGAATCATGAATCGAATCATGAATCATGAATTGAATCATGAATCATGAATCACAAATTATGAATTGAATCATGAATCATGAATTGAATCATGAATCATGAATCGAATCATGAATCATGAATCATGAATTGAATCATGAATCATGAATCATAAATTGAATCATGAATTGAATCATGATTTATGAATCATACATTGAATCATGAATTGAATCATGAATTGAATCATGAATCATGGAATGAATCATGAATCATGTATTGAATCATGAATCATGAATTGAATCTTGAATCATGAATCACGAATTGAATCATGCATCATAAATTGAATCATGAATTATAAATCGAATCATGAATCATGAATCATGAATCAGGAATTAATTCATGAATCATGAATCATGAATTAAATCATAAATCATGAATTGAATTATGAATTGAATCATGAATCATGAATCATGAATCGAATCATGAATTATGAAATAAATCATGAATTGAATCATGAATTGAATCATGAATCATGAATCATGAATTGAATCATGACTCATGAAATAAATCATGAATTGAATCAAGATTCATGAACCATGAATTGAATCATGAAATAAATCATGAATCATGAATTGAATCATGAATCATGAATCATAAATTGAATCATGAATTGAATCATGAATTATGAATCATACATTGAATCATGAATTGAATCATGAATTGAATTATGAATCATGGAATGAATCATGAATCATGTATTGAATCATGAATCATGAATTGAATCAGGAATCATGAATCATGAAATGAATCATGAATCATGAATTGAATCATGAATCACGAATTGAATCAAGCATCATGAATTGAATCATGAATTATAAATCGAATCATGAATCATGAATCAGGAATTAATTCATGAATCATGAATCATGAATTAAATCATAAATCATGAATTGAATCATGAATTGAATCATGAATCATGAATCATGAATCGAATCATGAATTATGAAATAAATCATGAATTGAATCATGAATTGAATCATGAATCATGAATCATGAATCGAATCATGACTCATGAAATAAATCATGAATTGAATCAAGATTCATGAACCATGAATTGAATCATGAAATAAATCATGAATCATGAATTGAATCATAAATCATGAATCATGAATTTAATCATGAATCATAATTCGAATCATGAATCATGAATTGAATCATGAATCATGAATCATGAATTGAATCATAAATCATGAATCGAATCATGAATTGAATCATGAATCATGAAATTAATCATGAATCATGAATTGAATCATGAATCATGAACTAAATCAGGAATCATGAATCATGAAATGAATCATGAAATGACTCATGAAATGAATCATGAATCATTAATTGAATCATGAATCACGAATTGAATCAAGAATCATAAATCGAATCATGAATCATGAAATGAATCATGAATTGAATCTTGAATCATGAATTGAATCATGAATCATGAATCATGAAATGAATCATGAATTGAATCTTGAATCATGAATTGAATCATGAATTATGAATCATGAATCGAATCATGAATCATGAAATAAATAATGAATTGAATCATGAATTGAATCATGAATCATGAATCATGAATCGAATCATGAATCATGAAATAATTCATGAATTGAATCAAGATTCATGAACCATGAATTGAATCATGAAATAAATCATGAATCATGAATTGAATCATAAATCATGAATCATAAATTTAATCATGAATCATGAATCGAATCATGAATTAAAAATTGAATCATGAATCATGAATCAAATCATGAATCATGAATTGAATCATGAATCATGAATCGAATCATGAATTGAATCATGAATCATGAATCATGAATCAAATCATAAATTATTAATCATGAATCATGAATCATATATCAAATCATGAATCATGAATCATGAATTGAATCATGAATTGAATCATGAATCATAAATCATGAATTGAATCATGAATCATGAATTCTGAATCCAATCATGAATCATGAATCATGAATCGAATCATGAATCATGAATTGAATCATGAATCATGACTCATGAATTGAATCATGAATCATGAATTGAATCATGAATCATGAATTGAATCATGAATCATGAATCTAATCATGAATTGAATCATGAATCATGAATTGAATTATGAATCATGAATTGAATTATGAATCATGAATCATGAATTGAATCATGAATCATGAATTGAATCATGAATTGAATCATGAATCATGAATTGAATCATGAGTCATGAATCATGAATTGAATCATGAATCATGAATGGAATCATGAATTGAATCATGAATCATGAATTAAATCATGAATCATGAATCATAAAATGAATCATGAATCATGAATTGAATCATTAATCATGAATTGAATCATGAATCATGAATCATAAATTAAATCATGAATCATGAAATGAATCATGAATTGAATCATGAATCATGAATCATGAATCGAATCATGAATCATGAATTCAATTATGAATCATGAATTGAATCATGAATCATGAAATGAATCATGAATTGAATCATGAATTCAAACATGAATCATGAATCGAATCATGAATCATGAATTGAATTATGAATTGAATCATGCATTGAATCATGAATCATGAATCATGCATTGAATCATGAATCATGAATTGAATCATGAATCATGAATTGAATCATGAATGGAAACAAGAATTGAATCATGAATTGAATCATGAATCATGAATCGAATCATGATTCATGAATTGAATCCTGAATCATGAATTGAATCATAAATCATGAATTGAATCATGAATTATGAATCATGAAATGAATCAAGAATCATGAATTGAATCATGTATCATGAATTGAATCAGGAATCATGAATCATGAAATGATTCATGAATTGAATCATGAATCTTGAATTGAATCATGAATCATGAAATGAATCATGAAATGAATCATGAATCATGAATTGAATCATGACTTGATTCATAATTCATAAATCATGAATCATGAATTGAATCATGAATCATGAATTGAATCATGAATCATGAATTGAATCATGAATCATGAATTGAATCATGAATTATGAATCATGAATTGAATCATGAATTATGAATCATGAATTGAATTATGAATTGAATCATGAATCATGAAATGAATCATGAATCACGAATCATGAATTGAATCATGAATCATGAATTGAATCATGAATCATGAATCGAATCATGAATCATAAATCATGAATTAATTCATGAAATGAATCATGAAATGAATCATGACTCATGAATTGAATCATGAATCATGAATCGAATAATGAATCATGAAATAAATCATGAATTGAATCAAGATTCATGAACCATGAATTGAATCATGAAATAAATCATGAATCATGAATTCAATCATAAATCATGAATCATGAATTTAATCATGAATCATAAATCAAATCATGAATCAAGAATTGAATCATGATTAATGAAGCAAATCATGAATCATAAATTGAATCATGAATCATGAATCGAATCATGAATTGAATCATGAATCATGAATTGAATCATGAATCATGAATTGAATCAGGAATCATGAATCATGAAATGAATCATGAAATGAATCATGAATCATGAATTGAATCATGAATCACAAAATGAATCATGAATCATGAATTGAATCATGAATCACAAATTGAATCATGCATCATGAATTGAATCATGAATCATAAATCGAATCATGAATCATGAATCATGAATTGAATCATGCATCATGAATCATGAATTGAATCATAAATCCTGAATTGAATCATGAATTGAATCATGAATCATGAATCATGAATCGAATCATGAATTAAAAATTGAATCATGAATCAAATCATGAATCATGAATTGAATCATGAATCATGAATCGAATCATGAATTGAATCATGAATCATGAATCATGAATTGAATCATAAATTATGAATCATGAATTTAATCATGAATCATATATCAAATCATGAATCATGAATCATGAATTGAATCATGAATCATGAATTCTGAATCCAATCATGAATCATGAATCATGAATTGAATCATGAATCATGACTCATGAATTGAATCATGAATCGTGAATTGAATCATGAATCATGAATCTAATCATGAATTGAATCATGAATCATGAATCATGAATTGAATTATGAATCATGAATCGAATCATGAATCATGAATTAAATCATGAATCATGAATTGAATCATGAATAGAATCATGAATCATGAATCATGAATTGAATCATGAATCATGAATTGAATCATGAGTCATGAATCATGAATTGAATCATGAATCATGAATGGAATCATGAATTGAATTATGAATCATGAATTAAATCATGAATCATGAATCATAAAATGAATCATGAATCATGAATTGAATCATTAATCATGAATTGAATCATGAATCATGAATCATAAATTAAATCATGAATCATGAAATGAATCATGAATTGAATCATGAATCATGAATCATGAATCGAATCATGAATCATGAATCATGAATCGAATCATGAATCATGAATCATGAATCGAATCATGAATCATGAATTGAATCATGAATCATGAATTGAATCATGATTCATGAAATGAATCATGAATTGAATGATGAATTCAAACATGAATCATGAATCGAATCATGAATCATGAATTGAATTATGAATTGAATCATGCATTGAATCATGAATCATGAATCATGCATTGAATCATGAATCATGAATCATGAATTGAATCATGAATCATGAATTGAATTATTAATTGAAACAAGAATTGAATCATGAATTGAATAATGAATCATGAATCAAATCATGATTCATGAATTGAATCATGAATCATGAATTGAATCATGAATCATGAATTGAATCATGAATCATGAATTGAATCATGAATTATGAATCATTAAATGAATCAAGAATCATTAATTGAATCATGAATCATGAATTGAATCAGGAATCATGAATCATGAAATGAATCATAAATTGAATCATGAATCTTGAATTGAATCATGAATCATGAAATGAATCATGAACTGAATCATGAATCATGAATTGAATCATGAATTGATTCATAATTCATAAATCATGAATCATGAATTGAATCATGAATCATGAATTGAATCATGAATCATGAATTGAATCATGAATCATGAATTGAATCATGAATCATGAATCATAAATTGAATCATGAATTGAATCATGAATTATGAATCATAAATTGAATCATGAATTGAATCATGAATTGAATCATGAATCATGAAATGAATCATGAATCATGAATTGAATAATGAATCATGAATCATGAATCGAATCATGAATTGAATCATGAATCATGAATCACGAATCATGAATTGAATCATGAATCATGAATTGAATCATGAATCATGAATCGAATCATGAATCATAAATCATGAATTGAATCATGAAATGAATCATGACTCATGAATTGAATCATGAATCATGAATCGAATTATGAATCATGAAATAAATCATGAATTGAATCAAGATTCATGAACCATGAATTGAATCATGAAATAAATCATGAATCATGAATTCAATCATAAATCATAAATCATGAATTTAATCATGAATTATAAATCGAATCATGAATCAAGAATTGAATCATGATTAATGAAACGAATCATGAATCATAAATTGAATCATGAATCATGAATCATAAATTGAATCATGAATCATGAATCATGAATTGAATCATGAATCATGAATCGAATCATGAATCATGAAATAAATCATAAATTGAATCAAGATTCATGAACCATAAATGTAATCATGAATCATGAATCGAATCATGAATCAAGAATTGAATCATGAATCATGAATCGAATCATGAATCATGAATTGAATAATGAATCATGAATCATGAATCGAATCATGAATTGAATCATGAATCATGAATTGAACCATAAAACATGAATTATGAGTTTAATCATGAATCATATATCGAATTATGAATCATGAATCGAATCATGAATTTAATCATAAATCATGAATCAAGAATTGAATCATGAATCATGAATCATGAATTGAATCATGAATAATGAATTGAATCATGAATCATAAATCATGAATTGAATCATGAATCATGAATCGAATCATGAATTGAATCATGAATCATGAATCATGAATTGAATTATGAATCATGAATCGAATCATGAATCATGTATTGAATCATGAATTGAATCATGAATTATGAATGATGAATTGAATCATGAATGATGAATTGAATCATGAATCATGATTTGAATCATGAGTCATGAATCATGAATTGAATCATGAATCGAATCATGAATTGAATCATGAATGATGAATTGAATCATGAATCATGAATTGAATCATGAATCATGAATCATAAAATGAATCATGAATCATGAATTGAATCATTAATCATGAATTGAATCATGAATCATGAATTAAATCATGAATCATGAAAAGAATCATGAAATGAATCATGAATCATGAATTGAATCATGAATCATGAATTGAATCATTAATCATGAATTGAATCATGAATCATGAATTAAATCATGAATCATGAAAAGAATCATGAAATGAATCATGAATCATGAATTGAATCATGAATCATGAATCGAATCATGAATCATGGATTGAATCATGAATCATAAATTGAATCATGAATCATGAAATGAATCCTGAATTGAATTATGAATTCAAACATGAATCATGAATCGAATCATGAATTGAATTATGAATCATGAATTAAATCATGAATCATGAATCATAAATCAAAAATTGAATCATGAATCATGAATCGAATCATGAATCATGAAATAAATCATGAATTTAATCATGAATTGAATCATGAATCTTGAATCATGAATTGAATCATGAATCATGAAATAAATCATGAATTGAATCAAGATTCATGAACCATGAATTGAATCATGAAATAAATCATGAATCATGAATTGAATCATTAATCATGAATCATGAATTTAATCATGAATCATAATTCGAATCATGAATCATGAATCATGAATCGAATCATGAATTGAATCATGAATCATGAATTGAATTATGAATTGAATCAAGAATTGAATCATGCATTGAATCATGAATCATGAATTGAATCATGAATCATGAATTGAATCATGAATCATGAATCATGAATTGAATTATGAATTATGAATCATAAATTGAATCATGAATTTAATCATGAATTAAATCATGAATCATGAAATGAATCATGAATCATGAATTGACTCATGAATCATGAATTGAATCATGAATCATGAATCATGAAATGAATCATGAATCATGAATTAAATCATGAATCACAAATTGAATCATGCATCATGAATTGAATCATGAATTATAAATCGAATCATGAATCATGAATCATGAATCATGAATTAAATCATGAATCATGAATCATGAATTGAATCATAAATCATGAATTGAATCATGAATTGAACCATGAATCATGATTTGAATCATGAATAATGAAATAAATCATGAATTGAATCATAAATCATGAATTGAATCATGAATCATGAATTGAATTATGAATTGAATCAAGAATTGAATCATGCATTGAATCATAAATCATGAATTGAATCATGAATCATGAATTGAATCATGAATCATGAATCATGAATTGAATCATGAATTGAATCATGAATTATGAATCATAAATTGAATCATGAATTCAATCATGAATTAAATCATGAAATGAATCATGAATCATAAATTGACTCATGAATCATAAATTGAATCATGAATCATGAATCATGAAATGAATCATGAATCATGAATTGAATCATGAATCATGAATCGAATCATGAATTGAATCATGAATCATGAATTGAATTATGAATCATGAATCATGAATTGAATTATGAATCATGAATTGAATCATGAATACTGATTCATGAATTGAATCATGAATCATAAATCATGAATTGAATCATGAATCATGAATTGAATCATGAATCATGAATTGAATCATGAGTCATGAATCATGAATTGAATCATGAATCATGAATCAAATCATGAATTGAATCATGAATCATGAATTGAATCATGAATCATGAATTGAATTATGAATCATGAATCATGAATTGAATCATGAATCATGAATTGAATCATGAATAATGAATCATGAATTGAATTATGAATCATAAAATGAATCATGAAATGAATCTAGAATCATGAATTGAATCATGAATCATGAATTGAATCATGAATCATGAATCATGAATCGAATCATGAATAATGAATTGAATCATGAATTGAATCATGAATCATGAATTGAATCATGAACCATGTAATGAATCATGAATTGAATCATGAATCATGAATTGAATAATGAATTGAATCAAGAATTGAATCATGCATTGAATCATGAATCATGAATTGAATCATGAATCATGAATTGAATCATGAATCATGAATTGAATCTTGAATCATGAATCATGAATTGAATCATGAATTGAATCATGAATTATGAATCATAAATTGAATCATGAATTAAATCATGAATCATGAAATGAATCATGAATCATGAATTAAATCATGAATCACAAATTGAATCATGCATCATGAATTGAATCATGAATTATAAATCGAATCATGAATTATAAATCGAATCATGAATCATGAATCATGAATCATGAATTAAATCATGAATTGAATCATAAATCATGAATTGAATCATGAATTGAATCATGAATCGAATCACGAATCATGAAATAAATCATGAATTGAATCAAGATTCATGATCCATGAATTGAATCATGAAATAAATCTTGAATCATGAATTGAATCATAAATCATGAATCATGAATTTAATCATGAATCATAATTCAAATCATGAATCATGAATCAAGAATTGAATAATGAATCATGAATCGAATCATGAATTTATGAATTGACTCATGAATCATGAATCAAATCATGAATTGAATCATGAATAATGAAATGAATCATTAATCATGAAATGAATCATGAATCATGAATTGACTCATGAATCATGAATCATGAATCATGAAATGAATCATGAAATGAATCATAAATCATGAATTGAATCATAAATCATGAATCATGAATTTAATCATCAATCATAATTCGAATCATGAATCATGAATCATGAATTGAATCATGAATCATGAATCGAATCATTAATCATGAAATGAATCATAAATCATGAATCGAATCATGAATTGAATCATGAATCATGAATCATGAATTGAATCATGAATTGAATCATGAATTATGAATCATAAATTGAATCATGAATTCAATCATGAATTAAATCATGAATCATGAAATGAATCATGAATCATGAATTGACTCATGAATCATGAATTGAATCATGAATCATGAATCATGAAATGAATCATGAAATGAATCATGAATCATGAATTGAATCATGAATCATGAATCGAATCATGAATTGAATCATGAATCATGAATTGAATTATGAATCATGAATCATGAATTGAATTATGAATCATGAATTGAATCATGAATAATGATTCATGAATTGAATCATGAATCATAAATCATGAATTGAATCATGAATCATGAATTGAATCATGAGTCATGAATCATGAATTGAATCATGAATCATGAATTGAATCATGAATAATGATTCATGAATTGAATCATGAATCATAAATCATGAATTGAATCATGAATCATGAATTGAATCATGAGTCATGAATCATGAATTGAATCATGAATCATGAATCAAATCATGAATTGAATCATGAATCATGAATTGAATCATGAATCATGAATTGAATTATAAATCATGAATCATGAATTGAATCATGAATCATGAATTGAATCATGAATAATGATTCATGAATTGAATCATGAATCATAAATCATGAATTGAATCATGAATCATGAATTGAATTATGAATCATAAAATGAATCATTAAATGAATCAAGAATCATGAATTGAATCATGAATCATGAATTGAATCATGAATCAGGAATCATGAATCGAATCATGAATCATTAATTGAATCATGAATTGAATCATGAATCATGAATTGAATCATGAACATGTAATGAATCATGAATCATGAATTGAATCATGAATTGAATAATGAATTGAATCAAGAATTGAATCATGAATTGAATCATGAATCATGAATTGAATCTTGAATCATGAATCATGAATTGAATCATGAATTGAATCATGAATTATAAATCATAAATTGAATCATGAATTGAATCATGAATTAAATCATGAATCATGAAATGAATCATGAATCATGAATTGACTCATGAATCATGAATCATGAATCATGAAATGAATCATGAAATGAATCATGAATCATGAATTAAATCATGAATCACAAATTGAATCATGCATCATGAATTGAATCATGAATTATAAATCGAATCATGAATTATAAATTGAATCATGAATCATAAATCATGAATTAAATCATGAATTGAATCATAAATCATGAATTGAATCATGAATTGAATCATGAATCGAATCATGAATCATGAAATAAATCATGAATTGAATCAAGATTCATGAACCATGAATTGAATCATGAAAAAAATCTTGAATCATGAATTGAATCATAAATCATGAATCATGAATTTAATCATGAATCATAATTCAAATCATGAATCATGAATCAAGAATTGAATCATGAATCATGAATCGAATCATGAATTTATGAATTGACTCATGAATCATGAATCGAATCATGAATTGAATCATGAATCATGAAATGAATCATGAATCATGAATTGAATCATGTATCATGAATTGAATCATGATTAATGAATCATAAATCAAGAATTGAATCATGAATCATGAATTGAATCATGAATCATAAAATGAATTATGAATTGAATCAAGAATTGAATCATGAATTGAAACATAAATCATGAATCGAATCTTGATTCATGAATTGAATCATGAATCATGAATTGAATCATGAATCATGAATCATGAATTGAATCATGAATTGAATCATGAATTATAAATCAAAAGTTGAATCATGAATTGAATCATGAATTGAATCATGAATCATGAAATGAATCAAGAATCATGAATTGAATCATGAATCATGAATTGAATCATGAATCATGAATCTTGAATTGAATCATGAATCATAAATTGAATCATGAATTGAATCATGAATCATTAATTAAATGATGAATGATGAATAATGAATCAAATCATGAATCATGAATTGAATCATGAATCATGAATTGAATCATGAATCATGAATCATGAATTGAATCATGAATTGAATCATGAATTATAAATCATAAGTTGAATCATGAATTGAATCATGAATTGAATCATGAATCATAAATCATGAAATTAATCATGAATTGAATCATGAATTTTGAATTGAATCATGAATCATGAATTGAATCATGAATCATGAATTGAATCATGAATCATAAATCGAATCATGAATCATGAATTGAATCATGAATCATGAATCGAATCATGAATCATGAATTGAATCATGAATCATGAAATGAATCATGAATTGAATCATGAATTCAAACATGATTTATGAATCGAAACATGAATCATGAATCATGAATTGAATCATGAATTGAATCATTAATTATAAATCATAAGTTGAATCATGAATTGAATCATGAATTGAATCATGAATCATAAAATGAATCATGAATCATGAATTGAATCATGAATCATGAATTGAATCATGAACCATGAATCTTGAATTGAATCATGAATCATAAATTGAATCATGAATTGAATCATAAATTGAATCATGAATCATGAAATGAATCATGAATCATGAATTGAATCATGAATCATGAATTGAATCAGGAATCATGAATCATAAATTGAATCATGAATTGAATCATGAATCATGAATTGAATGATGAATGATAAATCATGAATTGAATCATGAATCATGAATTGAATCACGAATCATGAATTGAATCATGAATCATGAATCATGAATTGAATCATGAATTGAATTATGAATTATAAATCATAAGTTGAATCATGAAATGAATCATGAATTGAATCATAAATTTTGAATTCAATCATGAATCATGAAATGAATCATGAATCATGAATTGAATCATGAATCATGAATTGAATCATGTATTGAATCATGAATCATGAATTGAATCATGAATCATGAATCGAATCATGAATCATGAATCATGAATTGAATCATAAATCATGAATTGAATCATGAATCATGAATTGAATCATGAATCATGAATCGAATCATGAATCATGAAATAAATCATGAATTGAATAAAGATTCATGAACCATGAATTGAATCATAAATCATGAATCATGAATTTAATCATGAATCATAATTCGAATCATGAATCATAATTCAAGAATTGAATCATGAATCATGAATTGAATCATGAATCATGAATTGAATCATGAATCATGAATCGAATCATGAATCATGAATTGAATCATGAATCATGAATTAAATCATGAATCATAAATCAAGAATTGAATCATGAATCATGAATTGAATCATGAATCATGAAATAAATCATGAATTGAATCATGAATTGAATCAAGATTCATGAACCATGAATTGAATCATGAAATAAATCATGAATCATGAATTTAATCATCAATCATAATTCGAATCATAAATCATGAATTGAATCATGAATCATGAATCGAATCATGAATCATGAAATGAATCATAAATCATGAATCGAATCATGAATTGAATCATAAATCATGAAATGAATCATGAATTGAATCATGAATCATGAATTGAATCAGGAATCACGAATTGAATCATGCATCATAAATTGAATCATGAATCATGAATCGAATCATGAATCATGAAATGAATCATAAATCATGAATCGAATCATGAATTGAATCATGAATCATGAAATGAATCATGAATCATGAATTGAATCATGAATCATGAATTGAATCAGGAATCACGAATTGAATCATGCATCATGAATTGAATCATGAATCATAAATCGAATCATGAATCATGAAATGAATCATGAAATGAATCATGAATCATGAATTGAATCATGAATCACGAATTGAATCATGCATCATGAATTGAATCATGAATCATAAATCGAATCATGAATCATGAAATGAATCATGAAATGAATCATGAATCATGAATTGAATCATAAATCCTGAATTGAATCATGAATTGAATTTTGAATCATGAATCGAATCATGAATCATGAAATAAATAATGAATTGAATCATGAAATAAATCATGAATCATGAATTGAATCATAAATCATGAATCATGAATTTAATCATGAATCATGAATCGAATCATGAATTAAAAATTAAATCATGAATCATGAATCAAATCATGAATCATGAATTGAATCATAAATCATGAATCGAATCATGAATTGAATCATGAATCATGAATCATGAATCGAATCATGAATTGAATCATGAATCATGAATTGAATTATGAATTGAATCAAGAATTAAATCATGCATTGAATCATGAATCATGAATTGAATCATGAATCATGAATTGAATCATGAATCATGAATTATGAATTGAATCATGAATTGAATCATGAATTATGAATCATAAATTGAATCATGAATTGAATCATGAATTAAATCATGAATCATGAAATGAATCATGAATCATGAAATGAATCATGAATCATGAATTGACTCATGAATCGTGAATTGAATCATGAATAGTGAATCATGAAATGAATCATGAAATGAATCATGAATCATGAATTAAATCATGAATCACAAATTGAGTCATGCATCATAAATTGAATCATGAATTATAAATCGAATCATGAATCATGAATCATGAATCATGAATTAAATCATGAATCATGAATCATGAATTAAATCATGAATCATGAATCATGAATTGAATCATAAATCATGAATTGAATCATGAATTGAATCATGAATCATGAATCGAATCATGAATCATGAAATAAATCATGAATTGAATCATAAATCATGAATTGAATCATGAATTGAATCATGAATCATGAATTAAATTATGAATTGAATCAAGAATTGAATCATGCATTGAATCATGAATCATGAATTGAATCATGAATCATGAATTGAATCATGAATCATGAATCATGAATTGAATCATGAATTGAATCATGAATTATGAATCATAAATTCAATCATGAATTCAATCATGAATTAAATCATGAATCATGAAATGAATCATGAATCATGAATTGACTCATGAATCATAAATTGAATCATGAATCATGAAATGAATCATGAAATGAATCATGAATCATGAATTAAATCATGAATCACAAATTGAATCATGCATCGTGAATTGAATCATGAATTATAAATCATGAATCATGAATTGAATCATAAATCATGAATCATGAATTTAATCATGAATCATAATTCAAATCATGAATCATGAATCAAGAATTGAATCATGAATCATGAATCGAATCATGAATTTATGAATTGACTCATGAATCATGAATCGAATCATGAATTGAATCATGAATCATGAAATGAATCATGAATCATGAATTGAATCATGTATCATGAATTGAATCATGAATCATGAATCATAAATCAAGAATTGAATCATGAATCATGAATTGAATCATGAATCATGAAATGAATTATGAATTGAATCAATAATTGAATCATGAATTGAAACATAAATCATGAATCGAATCATGATTCATGAATTGAATCATGAATCATGAATTGAATCATGAATCATGAATCATGAATTGAATCATGAATTGAATCATGAATTGAATCATGAATTGAATCATGAATTATAAATCATAAGTTGAATCATGAATTGAATCATGAATTGAATCATGAATCATGAAATGAATCAAGAATCATGAATTGAATCATGAATCTTGAATTGAATCATGAATCATAAATTGAATCATGAATTGAATCATGAATTGGATCATGAATCATGAAAGGAATCATGAATCATGAATTGAATCATGAATCATGAATTAAATCAGGAATCATGAATCATAAATTGAATCATGAATTGAATCATGAATCATTAATTGAATGATGAATGATGAATCATGAATCAAATCATGAATCATGTATTGAATCATGAATCATAAATCGAATCATGAATCATGAATTGAATCATGAATCATGAAATGAATCATGAATTGAAACATGAATGATGAATCATGAATTCAAACATGAATCATGAATCGAATCATGAATCATGAATTGAATTATGAATTGAATCAAGAATTGAATCATGAATTGAAACATAAATCATGAATCAAATCATGATTCATGAATTGAATCATGAATCATGAATTGAATCATGAATCATGAATCATGCATTGAATCATGAATTGAATCATGAATCATGAAATGAATCATGAATCATGAATTGAATCATGAATCATGAATTGAATCATGAACCATGAATCTTGAATTGAATCATGAATCATAAATTGAATCATGAATTGAATCATGAATTGAATCATGAATCATGAAATGAATCATGAATTGAATCATGAATCATGAATTGAATCAGGAATCATGAATCATAAATTGAATCATGAATTGAATCATGAATCATGAATTGAATGATGAATGATGAATTATGAATCGAATCATGAATCATGAATTGAATCATGAATCATGAATTGAATCATGAATTATGAATCATGAATTGAATCATGAATTGAATCATAAATTATAAATCATAAGTTTAATCATGAAATGAATCATGAATTGAATCATGAATTTTGAATTCAATCATGAATCATGAAATGAATCATGAATCATGAATTGAATCATGAATCATGAATAGAATCATGAATCATGAATCATGAATTCAATCATGAATCATGAATCATAAATTGAATCATGAATTGAATCATGAATTATGAATCATAAATTTAATCATGAATTGAATCATGAATTGAATCATGAATCATGAAATAAATCATGAATCATGTATTGTATCATGAATCATGAATTGAATCAGGAATCATGAATCATGAAATGAATCATGAAATGAATCATGAATCATGAATTGAATCATGAATCATGAATTGAATCATGAATCACGAATTGAATCATGCATCATGAATTGAATCATGAATTATAAATCGAATCATAATTCATGAATCATGAATCAGGAATTGAATCATGAATCATGAATTGAATCATGAATTATGAATCATGAATTGAATCATGAATTGAATCATGAATTAAAAATCATAATTTTAATCATGAAATGAATCATGAATCATGAATTGAATCATGAATCATGAATTGAATCATGAATCATAAATCGAATCATGAATCATGAATTGAATCATGAATCATGAATCATGAATCGAATCATGAATCCTGAATTGAATCATGAATCATGAATCACGAATCATTAATTGAATCATGAATCATAAATCGAATCATGAATCATGAATCGAATCATGAATCATGAATCATGAATTGAATCATGAATCATGAATCATAAATTGAATCATGAATTGAATCATGAATTATGAATCATATATTGAATCATGAATTAAATAATGAATTGAATCATGAATCATGAAATGAATCATGAATCATGAAATGAATCATGAATCATGTATTGTATCATGAATCATGAATTGAATCAGGAATCATGAATCATGAAATGAATCATGAAATGAATCATAAATCATGAATTGAATCATGAATCACGAATTGAATCATGCATCATGAATTGAATCATGAATTATAAATCGAATCATAATTCATGAATCATGAATCAGGAATTGAATCATGAATCATAAATCATGAATTGAATCATAAATCATGAATTGAATCATGAATTGAATCATGAATCGAATCATGAATTATGAAATAAATCATGAATTGAATCATGAATTGAATCATGAATCATGAATCATGAATCGAATCATGAATTATGAAATAAATCATGAATTGAATCATGAAATGAATCATGAATTGAATCATGAATCTTGAAATGAATCATGAATTGAATCATGAATTCAAACATGAATCATGAATCGAATCATGAATCATGAATTGAATTATGAATTGAATCAAGAATTGAATCATGAATTGAAACATAAATCATGAATCGAATCATGATTCATGAATTGAATCATGAATCATGAATTGAATCATAAATCATGAATCATGAATTGAATCATGAATCATGAAATGAATCATGAATCATGAATTGAATCATGAATCATGAATTGAATCATGAACCATGAATCTTGAATTAAATCATGAATCATAAATTGAATCATGAATTGAATCATGAATCATGAATTGAATCATGAATCATGAATTGAATCATGAATCATGAATTGAATCAGGAATCATGAATTGAATGATGAATGATGAATTATGAATCGAATCATGAATCAAATCATGAATCATGAATCGAACAATGAATCATGAATTAAATCATGAATCATGAATCATAAATTGAATCATGAATTGAATCATGAATTATGAATCATAAATTGAATCATGAATTGAATCATGAATCATGTATTGAATCATGAACCATGAATTGAATCAGGAATCATGAATCATGAAATGAATCATGAAATGAATCATGAATCATGAATTGAATCATGAATCACGAATTGAATCATGCATCATGAATTGAATCATGAATTATAAATCGAATCATGAATCATGAATCATGAATCAGGAATTAAATCATGAATCATGAATCATTAATTAAATCATAAATCATGAATCGAATCATGAATCGAATCATGAATTATGAAATAAATCATGAATTGAATCATGAATTGAATCATGAATCATGAATCATGAATCGAATCATGAATCATGAAATAAATCATGAATTGAATAAAGATTCATGAACCATGAATTGAATCATAAATCATGAATCATGAATTTAATCATGAATCATAATTCGAATCATGAATCATGATTCGAATCATGAATCATGATTCAAGAATTGAATCATGAATCATGAATTGAATCATGAATCATGAATCGAATCATGAATCATGAATTAAATCATGAATCATAAATCAAGAATTGAATCATGAATCATGAATCAAATCATGAATCATGCAATAAATCATGAATTGAATCATGAATTGAATCGTGAATCATGAATCATGAATTGAATCATGAATTATGAAATAAATCATGAATTGAATTAAGATTCATGAACCATGAATTGAATCATGAAATAAATCATGAATCATGAATTGAATCATAAATCATGAATCATGAATTTAATCCTGAATCATAATTCGAATCATGAATCATGAATCATGAATTGAATCATGAATCATGAATCGAATCATGAATCATGAAATGAATCATAAATCATGAATCGAATCATGAATTGAATCATGAATCATGAAATGAATCATAAATCATGAATCGAATCATGAATTGAATCATGAATCATGAATTGAATCAGGAATAACGAATTGAATCATGCATCATGAATTGAATCATGAATCATAAATCGAATCATGAATCATGAAATGAATCATGAAATGAATCATGAATCATGAATTGAATCATGAATCACAAATTGAATCATGCATCATGAATTGAATCATGAATCATAAATCGAATCATGAATCATGAAATGAATCATGAAATGAATCATGAATCATGAATTGAATCATAAATCCTGAATTGAATCATGAATTGAATTTTGAATCATGAATCATGAATCGAATCATGAATCATGAAATAAATAATGAATTGAATCATGAATTGAATCATGAATCATGAATCATGAATCGAATCATGAATCATGAAATAAATCATGAATTGAATCAAGATTCATGAACCATGAATTGAATCATGAAATAAATCATGAATCATGAATTGAATCATAAATCATGAATCATAAATTTAATCATGAATCATGAATCGAATCATGAATTAAAAATTGAATCATGAATCAAATCATGAATCATGAATTGAATCATGAATCATGAATCGAATCATGAATTGAATCATGAATCATGAATCATGAATTGAATCATAAATTATGAATCATGATTTGAATCATGAATCATATATCGAATCATGAATCATGAATCATGAATCGAATCATGAATTGAATCATGAATCATAAATTGAATTATGAATTGAATTAAGAATTGAATCATGCATTGAATCATGAATTTTGAATTGAATCATGAATCATGAATTGAATCATGAATCATGAATTGAATCATGAATCATAAATCGAATCATGAATCATGAATTGAATCATGAATCATGAATCATGAATCGAATCATGAATCATGAATTGAATCATGAATCTTGAAATGAATCATGAATTGAATCATGAATTCAAACATGAATCATGAATCGAATCATGAATCATGAATTGAATTATGAATTGAATCAAGAATTGAATCATGAATTGAAACATAAATCATGAATCGAATCATGATTCATGAATTGAATCATGAATCATGAATTGAATCATAAATCATGAATCATGAATTGAATCATGAATTGAATCATGAATTATAAATCATAAGTTGAATCATAAATTGAATCATGAATTGAATCATGAATCATGAAATGAATCATGAATCATGAATTGAATCATGAATCATGAATTGAATCATGAACCATGAATCTTGAATTAAATCATGAATCATAAATTGAATCATGAATTGAATCATGAATCATGAATTGAATCATGAATCATGAATTGAATCAGGAATCATGAATTGAATAATGAATGATGAATTATGAATCGAATCATGATTCATGAATCAAATCATGAATCATGAATCACGAATCATGAATTGAATAATGAATCATGAATTGAATCATGAATCATGAATCGAACAATGAATCATGAATCATGAATTAAATCATGAATCATGAATCATAAATTGAATCATGAATTGAATCATGAATTATGAATCATAAATTGAATCATGAATTGAATCATGAATCATGTATTGAATCATGAATCATGAATTGAATCAGGAATCATGAATCATGAAATGAATCATGAAATGAATCATGAATTGAATCATGAATCACGAATTGAATCATGCATCATGAATTGAATCATGAATCATGAATCATTAATTAAATCATAAATCATGAATCGAATCATGAATCGAATCATGAATTATGAAATAAATCATGAATTGAATCATGAATTGAATCATGAATCATGAATCATGAATCGAATCATGAATCATGAAATAAATCATGAATTGAATAAAGATTCATGAACCATGAATTGAATCATAAATCATGAATCATGAATTTAATCATGAATTATAATTCAAATCATGAATCATGATTCGAATCATGAATCATGATTCAAGAATTGAATCATGAATCATGAATTGAATCATGAATCATGAATCGAATCATGAATCATGAATTAAATCATGAATCATAAATCAAGAATTGAATCATGAATCATGAATCAAATCATGAATCATGCAATAAATCATGAATTGAATCATGAATTGAATCGTGAATCATGAATCATGAATCGAATCATGAATTATGAAATAAATCATGAATTGAATTAAGATTCATGAACCATGGATTGAATCATAAATCATGAATCATGAATTTAATCCTGAATCATAATTCGAATCATGAATCATGAATCATGAATCGAATCATGAATCATGAAATGAATCATAAATCATGAATCGAATCATGAATTGAATCATGAATCATGAAATGAATCATAAATCATGAATCGAATCATGAATTGAATCATGAATCATGAAATGAATCATGAATCATGAATTGAATCATGAATCATGAATTGAATCAGGAATAACGAATTGAATCATGCATCATGAATTGAATCATGAATCATAAATCGAATCATGAATCATGAAATGAATCATGAAATGAATCATGAATCATGAATTGAATCATGAATCACAAATTGAATCATGCATCATGAATTGAATCATGAATCATAAATCGAATCATGAATCATGAAATGAATCATGAATCATGAATTGAATCATAAATCCTGAATTGAATCATGAATTGAATTTTGAATCATGAATCATGAATCGAATCATGAATCATGAAATAAATCATGAATTGAATCAAGATTCATGAACCATGAATTGAATCATGAAATAAATCATGAATCATGAATTGAATCATAAATCATGAATCATAAATTTAATCATGAATCATGAATCGAATCATGAATTAAAAATTGAATCATGAATCAAATCATGAATCATGAATTGAATCATGAATCATGAATCGAATCATGAATTGAATCATGAATCATGAATCATGAATTGAATCATAAATTATGAATCATGAATTGAATCATGAATCATATATCGAATCATGAGCCATGAATCATGAATCGAATCATGAATTGAATCATGAATCATAAATTGAATTATGAATTGAATTAAGAATTGAATCATGCATTGAATCATGAATCATGAATTGAATCATGAATCATGAATTGAATCATGAATCATGAATCATGAATTGAATCATGAATTGAATCATGAATTATGAATCATAAAATGAATCATGAATTGAATCATGAATTAAATCATGAATCATGAAATGAATCATGAATTGTGAATTGAATCATGAATCATGAATAATGAAATGAATCATGAAATGAATCATGAATCATGAATTAAATCATGAATCACAAATTGAATCATGCATCATGAATTGAATCATGAATTATAAATCGAATCATGAATCATGAATCGTGAATGATGAATTAAAATATTGAATCATGAATCATGAATTGAATCATGAATTGAATCATGAATCATGAAATGAATCATGAATCATGAATTGAATCATGAATCATGAATTGAATCATGAACCATGAATCTTGAATTAAATCATGAATCATAAATTGAATTATGAATTGAATCATGAATCATGAAATGAATCATGAATTTTGAATTCAATCATGAATCATGAATTGAATCATGAATCATAAATCGAATCATGAATCATGAATTGAATCATGAATCATGAATCATGAATCAAATCATGAATCATGAATTGAATCATGAATCATGAATCACGAATCATGAATTGAATCATGAATCATGAATTGAATCATGAATCATGAATCGAATCATGAATCATGAATCATGAATTGAATCATGAATCATTAATCATAAATTGAATCATGAATTGAATCATGAATTATGAATCATAAATTGAATCATGAATTGAATCATGAATCATGAAATGAATCATGAATCATGTATTGAATCATGAATCATGAATTGAATCAGGAATCATGAATCATGAAATGAATCATGAAATGAATCATGAATCATGGATTGAATCATGAATCACGAATTAAATCATGCATCATGAATTGAATCATGAATTATAAATCGAATCATGAATCAGGAATTAAATCATGAATCATTAATTAAATCATAAATCATGAATCGAATCATGAATTATGAAATAAATCATGAATTGAATCATGAATTGAATCATGAATCATGAATCATGAATCGAATCATGAATCATGAAATAAATCATGAATTGAATAAAGATTCATGAACCATGAATTGAATCATAAATCATGAATCATGAATTTAATCATGAATCATAATTCGAATCATGAATCATGATTCAAATCATGAATCATGATTCGAATCATGAATCATGATTCAAGAATTGAATCATGAATCATGAATTGAATCATGAATCATGAATCGAATCATGAATCATGAATTGAATCATGAATCATGAATTAAATCATGAATCATAAATCAAGAATTGAATCATGAATCATGAATCAAATCATGAATCATGCAATAAATCATGAATTGAATCATGAATTGAATCGTGAATCATGAATCATGAATCGAATCATGAATTATGAAATAAATCATGAATTGAATTAAGATTCATGAACCATGAATTGAATCATGAAATAAATCATGAATCATAAATTGAATCATAAATCATGAATCATGAATTTAATCCTGAATCATAATTTGAATCATGAATCATGAATCATGAATTGAATCATGAATCGAATCATGAATCATGAAATGAAACATAAATCATGAATCGAATCATGAATTGAATCATGAATCATGAAATGAATCATAAATCATGAATCGAATCATGAATTGAATCATGAATCATGAAATGAATCATGAATCATGAATTGAATCATGAATCATGAATTGAATCAGGAATCACGAATTGAATCATGCATCATGAATTGAATCATGAATCATAAATCGAATCATGAATCATGAAATGTATCATGAAATGAATCATGAATCATGAATTGAATCATGAATCACGAATTGAATCATGCATCATGAATTGAATCATGAATCATAAATCGAATCATGAATCATGAAATGAATCATGAAATGAATCATGAAATGAATCATGAAATGAATCATGAATCATGAATTAAATCATGAATCACAAATTGAATCATGCATCATGAATTGAATCATGAATTATAAATCGAATCATGAATCATGAATCATGAATGATGAATTAAATCATGAATCATGAATCATGAATTGAATCATGAATTGAATCATGAATCATGAAATGAATCATGAATCGTGAATTGAATCATGAATCATGAATTGAATCATGAACCATGAATCTTGAATTAAATCATGAATCATAAATTGAATCATGAATTGAATCATGAATCATGAGATGAATCATGAATTTTGAATTCAATCATGAATCATGAATTGAATCATGAATCATAAATCGAATCATGAATCAT
This sequence comes from Mixophyes fleayi, assembly GCF_038048845.1. NCBI lineage: Eukaryota > Metazoa > Chordata > Amphibia > Anura > Limnodynastidae > Mixophyes > Mixophyes fleayi. The sequence goes on along the minus strand of NW_027448107.1, from coordinate 50,141 downwards.
GAATTGAATCATGAATCATGAATCATGAATCAAATCATGAATCATGAATTGAATCATGAATCATGAATCACGAATCATGAATTGAATCATGAATCATGAATTGAATCATGAATTATGAATCGAATCATGAATCATGAATCATGAATTGAATCATGAATCATGAATCATAAATTGAATCATGAATTGAATCATGAATTATGAATCATAAATTGAATCATGAATTGAATCATGAATCATGAAATGAATCATGAATCATGTATTGAATCATGAATCATGAATTGAATCAGGAATCATGAATCATGAAATGAATCATGAAATGAATCATGAATCATGGATTGAATCATGAATCACGAATTAAATCATGCATCATGAATTGAATCATGAATTATAAATCGAATCATGAATCATGAATCATGAATCAGGAATTAAATCATGAATCATTAATTAAATCATAAATCATGAATCGAATCATGAATTATGAAATAAATCATGAATTGAATCATGAATTGAATCATGAATCATGAATCATGAATCGAATCATGAATCATGAAATAAATCATGAATTGAATAAAGATTCATGAACCATGAATTGAATCATAAATCATGAATCATGAATTTAATCATGAATCATAATTCGAATCATGAATCATGATTCAAGAATTGAATCATGAATCATGAATTGAATCATGAATCATGAATCGAATCATGAATCATGAATTGAATCATGAATCATGAATTAGATCATGAATCATAAATCAAGAATTGAATCATGAATCATGAATCAAATCATGAATCATGCAATAAATCATGAATTGAATCATGAATTGAATCGTGAATCATGAATCATGAATCGAATCATGAATTATGAAATAAATCATGAATTGAATTAAGATTCATGAACCATGAATTGAATCATGAAATAAATCATGAATCATGAATTGAATCATAAATCATGAATCATGAATTTAATCCTGAATCATAATTTGAATCATGAATCATGAATTGAATCATGAATCATGAATCGAATCATGAATCATGAAATGAAACATAAATCATGAATCGAATCATGAATTGAATCATGAATCATGAAATGAATCATAAATCATGAATCGAATCATGAATTGAATCATGAATCATGAAATGAATCATGAATCATGAATTGAATCATGAATCATGAATTGAATCAGGAATCACGAATTGAATCATGCATCATGAATTGAATCATGAATCATAAATCGAATCATGAATCATGAAATGAATCATGAAATGAATCATGAATCATGAATTAAATCATAAATCACAAATTGAATCATGCATCATGAATTGAATCATGAATTATAAATCATGAATCATGAATTGAATCATAAATCATGAATCAAGAATTGAATCATGAATCATGAATCGAATCATGAATTTATGAATTGACTCATGAATCATGAATCGAATCATGAATCATGAAATGAATCATGAATCATGAATTGAATCATGTATCATGAATTGAATCATGAATCATGAATCATAAATCAAGAATTGAATCATGAATCATGAATTGAATCATGAAACATGAAATGAATTATGAATTGAATCAAGAATTGAATCATGAATTGAATCATGAATCATGAATTGAATCATGAATCATGAATCATGAATTGAATCATGAATTGAATCATGAATTATAAATCATAAGTTGAATCATGAATTGAATCATGAATTGAATCATGAATCATGAATTGAATCATGAATCATGAATCTTGAATTGAATCATGAATCATGAATTGAATCATGAATCATGAAAGGAATCATGAATCATGAATTGAATCATGAATCATGAATTGAATCAGGAATCATGAATCATAAATTGAATCATGAATTGAATAATGAATCATTAATTGAATGATAAATGATGAATCATGACTCAAATCATGAATCATGAATTGAATCATGAATCATGAATTGAATCATGAATCATGAATCATGAATTGAATCATGAATTGAATCATGAATTATAAATCATAAGTTGAATCATGAATTGAATCATGAATTGAATCATGAATTATAAATCATAAGTTGAATCATGAATTGAATCATGAATTGAATCATGAATCATGAATCATGAAATGAATCATGAATTGAATCATGAATTTTGAATTGAATCATGAATCATGAATTGAATCATGAATCATGAATTGAATCATGAATCATAAATCGAATCATGAATCATGAATTCAATCATGAATCATGAATCGAATCATGAATCATGAATTGAATCATGAATCATGAAATGAATCATGAATTGAATCATGAATTCAAACATGAATCATGAATCGAATCATGAATCATGAATTGAATTATGAATTGAATCAAGAATTGAATAATGAATTGAAACATAAATCATGAATCGAATCATGATTCATGAATTGAATCATGAATTATGAATTGAATCATGAATCATGAATCATGAATTGAATCATGAATTGAATCATGAATTATAAATCATAAGTTGAATCATAAATTGAATCATGAATTGAATCATGAATCATGAAATAAATCATGAATCATGAATTGAATCATGAATCATGAATTTAATCATGAACCATGAATCTTGAATTGAATCATGAATCATAAATTGAATCATGAATTGAATCATGAATTGAATCATGAATCATGAAATGAATCATGAATCATGAAATGAATCATGAATCATGAATCATGAATCAAATCATGAATTGAATCATGAATCATGAATTGAATTATGAATTGAATCAAGAATTGAATCATGCATTGAATCATGAATCATGAATTGAATCATAAATCATGAATTGAATCATGAATCATGAATTGAATCATGAATTGAATCATGAATTATGAATCATAAATTAAATCATGAATTGAATCATGAATTAAATCATGAATCATGAAATGAATCATGAATCATGAATTGACTCATGAATCGTGAATTGAATCATGAATCATGAAATGAATCATAAATCATGAATCGAATCATGAATTGAATCATGAATCATGAAATGAATCATGAATCATGAATTGAATCATGAATCATGAATTGAATCAGGAATCACGAATTGAATCATGCATCATGAATTGAATCATGAATCATAAATCGAATCATGAATCATGAAATGAATCATGAAATGAATCATGAATCATGAATTGAATCATGAATCACGAATTGAATCATGCATCATGAATTGAATCATGAATCATAAATCGAATCATGAATCATGAAATGAATCATGAAATGAATCATGAAATGAATCATGAAATGAATCATGAAATGAATCATGAATCATGAATTAAATCATGAATCACAAATTGAATCATGCATCATGAATTGAATCATGAATTATAAATCGAATCATGAATCATGAATCATGAATGATGAATTAAATCATGAATCATGAATCATGAATTGAATCATGAATTGAATCATGAATCATGAAATGAATCATGAATCGTGAATTGAATCATGAATCATGAATTGAATCATGAACCATGAATCTTGAATTAAATCATGAATCATAAATTGAATCATGAATTGAATCATGAATCATGAAATGAATCATGAATTTTGAATTCAATCATGAATCATGAATTGAATCATGAATCATAAATCGAATCATGAATCATGAATTGAATCATGAATCATGAATCATGAATCAAATCATGAATCATGAATTGAATCATGAATCATGAATCACGAATCATGAATTGAATCATGAATCATGAATTGAATCATGAATTATGAATCGAATCATGAATCATGAATCATGAATTGAATCATGAATCATGAATCATAAATTGAATCATGAATTGAATCATGAATTATGAATCATAAATTGAATCATGAATTGAATCATGAATCATGAAATGAATCATGAATCATGTATTGAATCATGAATCATGAATTGAATCAGGAATCATGAATCATGAAATGAATCATGAAATGAATCATGAATCATGGATTGAATCATGAATCACGAATTAAATCATGCATCATGAATTGAATCATGAATTATAAATCGAATCATGAATCATGAATCATGAATCAGGAATTAAATCATGAATCATTAATTAAATCATAAATCATGAATCGAATCATGAATTATGAAATAAATCATGAATTGAATCATGAATTGAATCATGAATCATGAATCATGAATCGAATCATGAATCATGAAATAAATCATGAATTGAATAAAGATTCATGAACCATGAATTGAATCATAAATCATGAATCATGAATTTAATCATGAATCATAATTCGAATCATGAATCATGATTCAAGAATTGAATCATGAATCATGAATTGAATCATGAATCATGAATCGAATCATGAATCATGAATTGAATCATGAATCATGAATTAGATCATGAATCATAAATCAAGAATTGAATCATGAATCATGAATCAAATCATGAATCATGCAATAAATCATGAATTGAATCATGAATTGAATCGTGAATCATGAATCATGAATCGAATCATGAATTATGAAATAAATCATGAATTGAATTAAGATTCATGAACCATGAATTGAATCATGAAATAAATCATGAATCATGAATTGAATCATAAATCATGAATCATGAATTTAATCCTGAATCATAATTTGAATCATGAATCATGAATTGAATCATGAATCATGAATCGAATCATGAATCATGAAATGAAACATAAATCATGAATCGAATCATGAATTGAATCATGAATCATGAAATGAATCATAAATCATGAATCGAATCATGAATTGAATCATGAATCATGAAATGAATCATGAATCATGAATTGAATCATGAATCATGAATTGAATCAGGAATCACGAATTGAATCATGCATCATGAATTGAATCATGAATCATAAATCGAATCATGAATCATGAAATGAATCATGAAATGAATCATGAATCATGAATTAAATCATGAATCACAAATTGAATCATGCATCATGAATTGAATCATGAATTATAAATCATGAATCATGAATTGAATCATAAATCATGAATCAAGAATTGAATCATGAATCATGAATCGAATCATGAATTTATGAATTGACTCATGAATCATGAATCGAATCATGAATCATGAAATGAATCATGAATCATGAATTGAATCATGTATCATGAATTGAATCATGAATCATGAATCATAAATCAAGAATTGAATCATGAATCATGAATTGAATCATGAAACATGAAATGAATTATGAATTGAATCAAGAATTGAATCATGAATTGAATCATGAATCATGAATTGAATCATGAATCATGAATCATGAATTGAATCATGAATTGAATCATGAATTATAAATCATAAGTTGAATCATGAATTGAATCATGAATTGAATCATGAATCATGAATTGAATCATGAATCATGAATCTTGAATTGAATCATGAATCATGAATTGAATCATGAATCATGAAAGGAATCATGAATCATGAATTGAATCATGAATCATGAATTGAATCAGGAATCATGAATCATAAATTGAATCATGAATTGAATAATGAATCATTAATTGAATGATAAATGATGAATCATGACTCAAATCATGAATCATGAATTGAATCATGAATCATGAATTGAATCATGAATCATGAATCATGAATTGAATCATGAATTGAATCATGAATTATAAATCATAAGTTGAATCATGAATTGAATCATGAATTGAATCATGAATCATGAATCATGAAATGAATCATGAATTGAATCATGAATTTTGAATTGAATCATGAATCATGAATTGAATCATGAATCATGAATTGAATCATGAATCATAAATCGAATCATGAATCATGAATTCAATCATGAATCATGAATCGAATCATGAATCATGAATTGAATCATGAATCATGAAATGAATCATGAATTGAATCATGAATTCAAACATGAATCATGAATCGAATCATGAATCATGAATTGAATTATGAATTGAATCAAGAATTGAATAATGAATTGAAACATAAATCATGAATCGAATCATGATTCATGAATTGAATCATGAATTATGAATTGAATCATGAATCATGAATCATGAATTGAATCATGAATTGAATCATGAATTATAAATCATAAGTTGAATCATAAATTGAATCATGAATTGAATCATGAATCATGAAATAAATCATGAATCATGAATTGAATCATGAATCATGAATTTAATCATGAACCATGAATCTTGAATTGAATCATGAATCATAAATTGAATCATGAATTGAATCATGAATTGAATCATGAATCATGAAATGAATCATGAATCATGAAATGAATCATGAATCATGAATCATGAATCAAATCATGAATTGAATCATGAATCATGAATTGAATTATGAATTGAATCAAGAATTGAATCATGCATTGAATCATGAATCATGAATTGAATCATAAATCATGAATTGAATCATGAATCATGAATTGAATCATGAATTGAATCATGAATTATGAATCATAAATTAAATCATGAATTGAATCATGAATTAAATCATGAATCATGAAATGAATCATGAATCATGAATTGACTCATGAATCGTGAATTGAATCATGAATCATGAAATGAATCATGAATCATGAAATGAATCATGAATCATGAATCATGAATCAAATCATGAATTGAATCATGAATCATGAATTGAATTATGAATTGAATCAAGAATTGAATCATGCATTGAATCATGAATCATGAATTGAATCATAAATCATGAATTGAATCATGAATCATGAATTGAATCATGAATTGAATCATGAATTATGAATCATAAATTAAATCATGAATTGAATCATGAATTAAATCATGAATCATGAAATGAATCATGAATCATGAATTGACTCATGAATCGTGAATTGAATCATGAATCATGAAATGAATCATGAAATGAATCATGAATCATGAATTAAATCATGAATCACAAATTGAATCATGGATCATGAATTATAAATCGAATCATGAAACATGAATCATGAATCATGAATTAAATCATGAATCATGAATTGAATCATAAATCATGAATTGAATCATGAATTGAATCATGAATCATGAATTGAATCAGGAATCATGAATCATAAATTGAATCATGAATTGAATCATGAATCATTAATTGAATGATAAATGATGAATCATGAATCAAATCATGAATCATGAATTGAATCATGAATCATGAATTGAATCATGAATCATGAATCATGAATTGAATCATGAATTATAAATCATAAGTTGAATCATGAATTGAATCATGAATTAAATCATGAATCATGAATCAAGAAATGAATCATGAATTGAATCATGAATTTTGAATTGAATCATGAATCATGAATTGAATCATGAATCATGAATTGAATCATGAATCATAAATCGAATCATGAATCATGAATTGAATCATGAATCATGAATCATGAATCGAAACTTGAATCATGAATTGAATCATGAATCATGAATTGAATCATGAATTCAAACATGAATCATGAATCAAATCATGAATCATGAATTGAATTATGAATTGAATCAAGAATTGAATCATGAATTGAAACATAAATCATGAATCGAATCATGATTCATGAATTGAATCATGAATCATGAATTGAATCATAAATCATGAATCATGAATTGAATCATGAATTGAATCATGAATTATAAATCATAAGTTGAATCATGAATTGAATCATGAATTGAATCATGAATCATGAAATGAATCATGAATCATGAATTGAATCATGAATCATGAATTGAATCATGAACCATGAATCTTGAATTAAATCATGAATCATAAATTGAATCATGAATTGAATCATGAATCATGAATTGAATCATGAATCATGAATTGAATCAGGAATCATGAATTGAATGATGAATGATGAATTATGAATCGAATCATGAATCATGAATTGAATCATGAATCATGAATTGAATCATGAATCATGAATCATGAATTGAATCATGAATTTTGAATTCAATCATGAATCATGAAATGAATCATGAATCATGAATTGAATCATGAATCATGAATTGAATCATGAATCATAAATCGAATCATGAATCATGAATTGAATCATGAATCATGAATCATGAATCAAATCATGAATCATGAATCACGAATCATGAATTGAATCATGAATCATGAATTGAATCATGAATCATGAATCGAATCATGAATCATGAATCATGAATTGAATCATGAATCATGAATCATAAATTGAATCATGAATTGAATCATGAATTATGAATCATAAATTGAATCATGAATTGAATCATGAATCATGAAATGAATCATGAATCATGTATTGAATCATGAATCATGAATTGAATCAGGAATCACGAATTGAATCATGCATCATGAATTGAATCATGAATTATAAATCGAATCATGAATCATGAATCATTAATTAAATCATAAATCATGAATCGAATCATGAATCGAATCATGAATTATGAAATAAATCATGAATTGAATCATGAATTGAATCATGAATCATGAATCATGAATCGAATCATGAATCATGAAATAAATCATGAATTGAATAAAGATTCATGAACCATGAATTGAATCATAAATCATGAATCATGAATTTAATCATGAATCATAATTCGAATCATGAATCATAATTCGAATCATGAATCATGATTCAAGAATTGAATCATGAATCATGAATTGAATCATGAATCATGAATCGAATCATGAATCATGAATTGAATCATGAATCATGAATTAAATCATGAATCATAAATCAAGAATTGAATCATGAATCATGAATCAAATCATGAATCATGCAATAAATCATGAATTGAATCATGAATTGAATCGTGAATCATGAATCATGAATCGAATCATGAATTATGAAATAAATCATGAATTGAATTAAGATTCATGAACCATGAATTGAATCATGAAATAAATCATGAATCATGAATTGAATCATAAATCATGAATCATGAATTTAATCCTGAATCATAATTCGAATCATGAATCATGAATCATGAATTGAATCATGAATCATGAATCGAATCATGAATCATGAAATGAATCATAAATCATGAATCGAATCATGAATTGAATCATGAATCATGAAATGAATCATAAATCATGAATCGAATCATGAATTGAATCATGAATCATGAAATGAATCATGAATCATGAATTGAATCATGAATCATGAATTGAATCAGGAATAACGAATTGAATCATGCATCATGAATTGAATCATGAATCATAAATCGAATCATGAATCATGAAATGAATCATGAAATGAATCATGAATCATGAATTGAATCATGAATCACGAATTGAATCATGCATCATGAATTGAATCATAAATCATAAATCGAATCATGAATCATGAAATGAATCATGAAATGAATCATGAATCATGAATTGAATCATAAATCCTGAATTGAATCATGAATTGAATTTTGAATCATGAATCATGAATCGAATCATGAATCATGAAATAAATAATGAATTGAATCATGAATTGAATCATGAATCGAATCATGAATCATGAAATAAATCATGAATTGAATCAAGATTCATGAACCATGAATTGAATCATGAAATAAATCATGAATCATGAATTGAATCATAAATCATGAATCATAAATTTAATCATGAATCATGAATCGAATCATGAATTAAAAATTGAATCATGAATCAAATCATGAATCATGAATTGAATCATGAATCATGAATCAAATCATGAATTGAATCATGAATCATGAATCATAAATTGAATCATAAATTATGAATCATGAATTTAATCATGAATCATATATCGAATCATGAATCATGAATCATGAATCGAATCATGAATTGAATCATGAATCATAAATTGAATCATGAATTGAATCATGAATCATAAATTGAATTATGAATTGAATTAAGAATTGAATCATGCATTGAATCATGAATCATGAATCATGAATTGAATCATGAATTGAATCATGAATTATGAATCATAAAATGAATCATGAATTGAATCATGAATTGAATCATGAATTAAATCATGAATCATGAAATGAATCATGAATTGTGAATTGAATCATGAATCATGAATCATGAAATGAATCATGAAATGAATCATGAATCATGAATTAAATCATGAATCACAAATTGAATCATGCATCATGAATTGAATCATGAATTATAAATCGAATCATGAATCATGAATCATGAATGATGAATTAAATCATGAATCATGAATCATGAATTGAATCATGAATTGAATCATGAATCATGAAATGAATCATGAATCATGAATTGAATCATGAATCATGAATTGAATAATGAACCATAAATCTTGAATTAAATCATGAATCATAAATTGAATCATGAATTGAATCATGAATCATGAAATGAATCATGAATTTTGAATTCAATCATGAATCATAAAATGAATCATGAATCATGAATTGAATCATGAATCATGAATTGAATCATGAATCATAAATCGAATCATGAATCATGAATTGAATCATGAATCATGAATCATGAATCAAATCATGAATCATGAATTGAATCATGAATCATGAATCACGAATCATGAATTGAATCATGAATCATGAATTGAATCATGAATCAAGAATCGAATCATGAATCATGAATCATGAATTGAATCATGAATCATGAATCATAAATTGAATCATGAATTGAATCATGAATTATGAATCATAAATTGAATCATGAATTGAATCATGAATCATGAAATGAATCATGAATCATGTATTGAATCATGAATCATGAATTGAATCAGGAATCATGAATCATGAAATGAATCATGAAATGAATCATGAATCATGGATTGAATCATGAATCACGAATTAAATCATGCATCATGAATTGAATCATGAATTATAAATCGAATCATGAATTATGAATCATGAATCAGGAATTAAATCATGAATCATTAATTAAATCATAAATCATGAATCGAATCATGAATTATGAAATAAATCATGAATTGAATCATGAATTGAATCATGAATCATGAACCATGAATTGAATCATAAATCATGAATCATGAATTTAATCATGAATCATAATTCGAATCATGAATCATGATTCGAATCATGAATCATGATTCGAATCATGAATCATGATTCAAGAATTGAATCATGAATCATGAATTGAATCATGAATCATGAATCGAATCATGAATCATGAATTGAATCATGAATCATGAATTAAATCATGAATCATAAATCAAGAATTGAATCATGAATCATGAATCAAATCATGAATCATGCAATAAATCATGAATTGAATCATGAATTGAATCGTGAATCATGAATCATGAATCGAATCATGAATTATGAAATAAATCATGAATTGAATTAAGATTCATGAACCATGAATTGAATCATGAAATAAATCATGAATCATGAATTGAATCATAACTCATGAATCATGAATTTAATCCTGAATCATAATTTGAATCATGAATCATGAATCATGAATTGAATCATGAATCATGAATCGAATCATGAATCATGAAATGAATCATAAATCATGAATCGAATCATGAATTGAATCATGAATCATGAAATGAATCATAAATCATGAATCGAATCATGAATTGAATCATGAATCATGAAATAAATCATAAATCATGAATTGAATCATGAATCATGAATTGAATCAGGAATCACGAATTGAATCATGCATCATGAATTTAATCATGAATCATAAATCGAATCATGAATCATGAAATGAATCATGAAATGAATCATGAATCATGAATTGAATCATGAATCACGAATTGAATCATGCATCATGAATTGAATCATGAATCATAAATCGAATCATGAATCATGAAATGAATCATGAAATGAATCATGAAATGAATCATAAATCATGAATTGAATCATAAATCCTGAATTGAATCATGAATTGAATTTTGAATCATGAATCGAATCATGAATCATGAAATAAATAATGAATTGAATCATGAATTGAATCATGAATCATGAATCATGAATCGAATCATGAATCATGAAATAAATCATGAATTGAATCAAGATTCATGAACCATGAATTGAATCATGAAATAAATCATGAATCATGAATTGAATCATAAATCATGAATCATAAATTTAATCATGAATCATGAATCGAATCATGAATTAAAAATTGAATCATGAATCAAATCATGAATCATGAATTAAATCATGAATCATGAATCGAATCATGAATCATGAATCGAATCATGAATTGAATCATAAATTATGAATCATGAATTTAATCATGAATCATATATCGAATCATGAATCATGAATCATGAATCGAATCATGAATTTAATCATGAATCATGAATTGAATTATGAATTGAATTAAGAATTGAATCATGCATTGAATCATGAATCATGAATTGAATCATGAATCATGAATTGAATCATGAATCATGAATCATGAAATGAATCATGAATTGAATCATGAATTATGAATCATAAAATGAATCATGAATTGAATCATGAATTAAATCATGAATCATGAAATGAATCATGAATCATGAAATGAATCATGAATCATGAATTGACTCATGAATCGTGAATTGAATCATGAATCATGAATCATGAAATGAATCATGAATCATGAATTAAATCATGAATCACAAATTGAATCATGCATCATGAATTGAATCATGAATTATAAATCGAATCATGAATCATGAATCATGAATGATGAATTAAATCATGAATCATGCATCATGAATTGAATCATGAATCATGAATCATGAATTGAATCATGAATTGAATCATGAATTATGAATCATAAATTCAATCATGAATTCAATCATGAATCCTGAAATGAATCATGAATCATGAATTGACTCATGAATCATGAATTGAATCATGAATCATGAATCATGAAATGAATCATGAAATGAATCATGAATCATGAATTAAATCATGAATCACAAATTGAATCATGCATCATGAATTGAATCATGAATTATAAATCATGAATCATGAATTGAATCATAAATCATGAATCAAGAATTGAATCATGAATCATGAATCGAATCATGTAATTATGAATTGACTCATGAATCATGAATCGAATCATGAATCATGAAATGAATCATGAATCATGAATTGAATCATGAAACATGAAATGAATTATGAATTGAATCAAGAATTGAATCATAAATTGAAACATAAATCATGAATCGAATCATGATTCATGAATTGAATTATGAATCATGAATTGAATCATGAATCATGAATCATGAATTGAATCATGAATGGAATCATGAATTATAAATCATAAGTTGAATCATGAATTGAATCATGAATTGAATCATGAATCATGAATTGAATCATGAATCATGAATCTTGAATTGAATTATGAATCATGAATTGAATCATGAATCATGAAAGGAATCATGAATCATGAATTGAATCATGAATCATGAATTGAATCAGGAATCATGAATCATAAATTGAATCATGAATTGAATAATGAATCATTAATTGAATGATAAATGATGAATCATGAATCAAATCATGAATCATGAATTGAATCATGAATCATGAATTGAATCATGAATCATGAATCATGAATTGAATCATGAATTGAATCATGAATTATAAATCATAAGTTGAATCATGAATTGAATCATGAATTGAATCATGAATCATGAATCATGAAATGAATCATGAATTGAATCATGAATTTTGAATTGAATCATGAATCATGAATTGAATCATGAATCATGAATTGAATCATGAATCATAAATCGAATCATGAATCATGAATCGAATCATGAATCGAATCATGAATCATGAATTGAATCATGAATCATGAAATGAATCATGAATTGAATCATGAATTCAAACATGAATCATGAATCGAGTCATGAATCATGAATTGAATTATGAATTGAATCAAGAATTGAATCATGAATTGAAACATAAATCATGAATCGAATCATGATTCATGAATTGAATCATGAATTATGAATTGAATCATGAATCATGAATTGAATCATGAATTGAATCATGAATTATAAATCATAAGTTGAATCATGAATTGAATCATGAATTGAATCATGAATCATGAAATGAATCATGAATCATGAATTGAATCATGAATCATGAATTGAATCATGAACCATGAATCTTGAATTGAATCATGAATCATAAATTGAATCATGAATTGAATCATGAATTGAATCATGAATCATGAAATGAATCATGAATCATGAATTGAATCATGAATCATGAATTGAATCAGGAATCATGAATCATAAATTGAATCATGAATTGAATCATGAATCATGAATTGAATGATGAATGATGAATTATGAATCGAATCATGAATCATGAATTGAATCATGAATCATGAATTGAATCATGAATTATGAATCATGAATTGAATCATGAATTGAATCATGAATTATAAATCATAAGTTGAATCATGAAATGAATCATGAATTGAATCATGAATTTTGAATTCAATCATGAATCATGAAATGAATCATGAAATGAATCATGAATTGAATCATGAATCATGAATTGAATCATAAATCATAAATTGAATCATGAATCATGAATTGAATCATGAATCATGAATCATGAATTGAATCATGAATCATGAATTGAATCATGAATCATGAATCACGAATCATGAATTAAATCATGAATCATGAATTGAATCATGAATCATGAATCGAATCATGAATCATGAATCATGAATTGAATCATGAATCATGAATCATAAATTGAATCATGAATTGAATCATGAATTATGAATCATAAATTGAATCATGAATTGAATCATGAATTGAATCATGAATCATGAAATGAATCATGAATCATGTATTGTATCATGAATCATCAATTGAATCAGGAATCATGAATCATGAAATGAATCATGAAATGAATCATGAATCATGAATTGAATCATGAATCACGAATTGAATCATGCATCATGAATTGAATCATGAATTATAAATCGAATCATGAATCATGAATCATGAATTAGGAATTAAATCATGAATCATGAATCATGAATTGAATCATAAATCATGAATTGAATCATGAATTGAATCATGAATCGAATCATGAATTATGAAATAAATCATGAATTGAATCATGAATTGAATCATGAATCATGAATCGAATCATGAATCATGAAATAAATCATGAATTGAATAAAGATTCATGAACCATGAATTGAATCATAAATCATGAATCATGAATTGAATCATGAATCATAATTCGAATCATTAATCATGATTTAAGAATTGAATCATGAATCATGTATTGAATCATGAATCATGAATCGAATCATGAATCATGAATTGAATCATGAATCATGAATTAAATCATGAATCATAAATCAAGAATTGAATCATGAATCGAATCATGAATCATGAAATAAATCATGAATTGAATCAAGATTCATGAACCATGAATTGAATCATGAAATAAATCATGAATCATGAATTGAATCATAAATCATGAATCATGAATTTTATCATGAATAATAATTCGAATCATGAATCATGAATTGAATCATGAATCATGAATCGAATCATGAATCATGAATTGAATCATGCATCATGAATTGAATCATGAATCATAAATCGAATCATGAATCATGAAATGAATCATGAAATGAATCATGAATCATGAATTGAATCATGAATCACGAATTGAATCATGCATCATGAATTGAATCATGAATCATAAATCGAATCATGAATCATGAAATGAATCATGAAATGAATCATGAATCATGAATTGAATCATGAATCACGAATTGAATCATGCATCATGAATTGAATCATGAATCATAAATCGAATCATGAATCATGAAATGAATCATGAATCATGAATTGAATCATAAATCCTGAATTGAATCATGAATTGAATTTTGAATCATGAATCATGAATCGAATCATAAATCATGAAATAAATAATGAATTGAATCATGAATTGAATCATGAATCATGAAATAAATCATGAATTGAATCAAGATTCATGAACCATGAATTGAATCATGAAATAAATCATGAATCATGAATTGAATCATAAATCATGAATCAAAAATTGAATCATGAATCATGAATCAAATCATGAATCATGAATTGAATCATGAATCATGAATCGAATCATGAATTGAATCATGAATCATGAATCATGAATTGAATCATAAATTATGAATCATGAATTTAATCATGAATCATATATCGAATCATGAATCATGAATCATGAATCGAATCATGAATTGAATCATGAATCATGAATTGAATTATGAATTGAATCAAGTATTGAATCATGCATTGAATCATGAATCATGAATTGAATCATGAATCATGAATTGAATCATGAATCATGAATCATGAATTGAATCATGAATTGAATCATGACTTATGAATCATAAATTGAATCCTGAATTGAATCATGAATTAAATCATGAATCATGAAATGAATCATGAATCATGAATTGACTCATGAATCGTGAATTGAATCATGAATTATAAATCGAATCATGAATCATGAATCATGAATCATGAATTAAATCATGAATCATGAATCATGAATTGAATCATAAATCATGAATTGAGTCATGAATTGAATCATGAATCATGAATCGAATCATGAATCATGAAATAAATCATGAATTGAATCATAAATCATGAATTGATTCATGAATTGAATCATGAATCATGAATTGAATTATGAATTGAATCAAGAATTGAATAATGCATTGAATCATGAATCATGAATTGAATCATGAATCATGCATTAAATCATGAATCATGAATTGACTCATGAATCATGACTTGAATCATGAATCATGAATCATGAAATGAATCATGAAATGAATCATGAATCATGAATTAAATCATGAATCACAAATTGAATCATGCATCATGAATTGAATCATGGATTATAAATCGAATCATGAATCATGAATCATGAATTAAATCATTAATCATGAATCATGAATTGAATCATGAATCATGAAATAAATCATAAATTGAATCAAGATTCATGAACCATAAATGTAATCATGAATCATGAATCGAATCATGAATCAAGAATTGAATCATGAATCATGAATCGAATCATGAATCATAAAATGAATAATGAATCATGAATCATGAATCGAATCATGAATTGAATAATGAATCATGAATCATGAATTGAATCTTAAAACATGAATCATGAATTTAATCATGAATCATGTATCGAATTATGAATCATGAATCGAATCATGAATTTAATCATAAATCATGAATCATGAATTGAATCATGTATCATGAATCATGAATTGAATCATAAAACATGAATCATGAATTTAATCATGAATCATATATCGAATTATGAATCATGAATTGAATCATGAATTTAATCATGAATCATGAATTGAATCATAAATCATGAATCATGAATTTTATCATGAATAATAATTCGAATCATGAATCATGAATTGAATCATGAATCATGAATCGAATCATGAATCATGAATTGAATCATGCATCATGAATTGAATCATGAATCATAAATCGAATCATGAATCATGAAATGAATCATGAATCATGAATTGAATCATGAATCACGAATTGAATCATGCATCATGAATTGAATCATGAATCATAAATCGAATCATGAATCATGAAATGAATCATGAAATGAATCATGAATCATGAATTGAATCATGAATCACGAATTGAATCATGCATCATGAATTGAATCATGAATCATAAATCGAATCATGAATCATGAAATGAATCATGAAATGAATCATGAATCATGAATTGAATCATAAATCCTGAATTGAATCATGAATTGAATTTTGAATCATGAATCATGAATCGAATCATAAATCATGAAATAAATAATGAATTGAATCATGAATTGAATCATGAATCATGAAATAAATCATGAATTGAATCAAGATTCATGAACCATGAATTGAATCATGAAATAAATCATGAATCATGAATTGAATCATAAATCATGAATCAAAAATTGAATCATGAATCATGAATCAAATCATGAATCATGAATTGAATCATGAATCATGAATCGAATCATGAATTGAATCATGAATCATGAATCATGAATTGAATCATAAATTATGAATCATGAATTTAATCATGAATCATATATCGAATCATGAATCATGAATCATGAATCGAATCATGAATTGAATCATGAATCATGAATTGAATTATGAATTGAATCAAGTATTGAATCATGCATTGAATCATGAATCATGAATTGAATCATGAATCATGAATTGAATCATGAATCATGAATCATGAATTGAATCATGAATTGAATCATGACTTATGAATCATAAATTGAATCCTGAATTGAATCATGAATTAAATCATGAATCATGAAATGAATCATGAATCATGAATTGACTCATGAATCGTGAATTGAATCATGAATTATAAATCGAATCATGAATCATGAATCATGAATCATGAATTAAATCATGAATCATGAATCATGAATTGAATCATAAATCATGAATTGAGTCATGAATTGAATCATGAATCATGAATCGAATCATGAATCATGAAATAAATCATGAATTGAATCATAAATCATGAATTGATTCATGAATTGAATCATGAATCATGAATTGAATTATGAATTGAATCAAGAATTGAATAATGCATTGAATCATTAATCATGAAATGAATCATGAATCATGCATTAAATCATGAATCATGAATTGACTCATGAATCATGACTTGAATCATGAATCATGAATCATGAAATGAATCATGAAATGAATCATGAATCATGAATTAAATCATGAATCACAAATTGAATCATGCATCATGAATTGAATCATGGATTATAAATCGAATCATGAATCATGAATCATGAATCATGAATTAAATCATTAATCATGAATCATGAATTGAATCATGAATCATGAAATAAATCATAAATTGAATCAAGATTCATGAACCATAAATGTAATCATGAATCATGAATCGAATCATGAATCAAGAATTGAATCATGAATCATGAATCGAATCATGAATCATAAAATGAATAATGAATCATGAATCATGAATCGAATCATGAATTGAATAATGAATCATGAATCATGAATTGAATCTTAAAACATGAATCATGAATTTAATCATGAATCATGTATCGAATTATGAATCATGAATCGAATCATGAATTTAATCATAAATCATGAATCATGAATTGAATCATGAATCATGAATCATGAATTGAATCATAAAACATGAATCATGAATTTAATCATGAATCATATATCGAATTATGAATCATGAATTGAATCATGAATTTAATCATAAATCATGAATCATGAATTGAATCATGAATCATGAATCATGAATTGAATCATGAATAATGAATTGAATCATGAATCATGAATCATGAATTGAATCATGAATAATGAATTGAATCATGAATCATGAATCATGAATTGAATCATGAATCATGAATCGAATCATGAATTGAATCATGAATCATGAATCATGAATTGAATTATGAATCATGAATCGAATCATGAATCATGTATTGAATCATGAATTGAATCATGAATCATGAATGATGAATTGAATCATGAATCATGAATCGAATCATAAATTGAGTCATGAATCATGAATCGAATCATGAATTGAATCATGAATCATGAATCATATATCGAATTATGAATCATGAATCGAATCATGAATTTAATCATAAATCATGAATCATGAATTGAATCATGAAAAATGAATTGAATCATGAATCATGAATAATGAATTGAATCATGAAAAATGAATTGAATCATGAATCATGAATCATGAATTGAATCATGAATCATGAATCGAATCATGAATTGAATCATGAATCATGAATTGAATTATGAATCATTAATCGAATCATGAATCATGTATTGAATCATGAATTGAATCATGAATCATGAATGATGAATTGAATCATGAATCAAGAATTGAAAAATGAATCATGAATCGAATCATGAATCATGAAATAAATCATGAATTGAATCATGAATTGAATCATGAATCATGAATTATGAATCGAATCATGAATCATGAAATAAATCATGAATTGAATCAAGATTCATGAACCATGAAT
Source organism: Mixophyes fleayi (assembly GCF_038048845.1). Lineage (NCBI taxonomy): Eukaryota > Metazoa > Chordata > Amphibia > Anura > Limnodynastidae > Mixophyes > Mixophyes fleayi. The sequence goes on along the minus strand of NW_027448107.1, from coordinate 30,039 downwards.
TGAATCATGAAAAAAATCATGAATCATGAATTGAATAATAAATCATGAATCATGAATTTAATCATGAATCATAATTCGAATCATGAATCATAATTCATGAATTGAATCATGAATCATGAATCGAATCATGAATCATGAATTGAATCATAAATCATGAATCGAATCATGAATTGAATCATGAATCATGAAATGAATCATGAATCATGAATTGAATCATGAATCATGAATTGAATCAGGAATCACGAATTGAATCATGCATCATGAATTGAATCATGAATCATAAATCGAATCATGAATCATGAAATGAATCATGAAATGAATCATGAATCATGAATTGAATCATGAATCACGAATTGAATCATGCATCATGAATTGAATCATGAATCATAAATCGAATCATGAATCATGAAATGAATCATGAATCATAAATTGAATCATAAATCCTGAATTGAATCATGAATTGAATTTTGAATTGTGAATCATGAATCGAATCATGAATCATGAAATAAATAATGAATTGAATCATGAATTGAATCATGAATCATGAATCATGAATCATGAATCGAATCATGAATCATGAAATAAATCATGAATTGAATCAAGATTCATGAACCATGAATTGAATCATAAAATAAATCATGAATCATGAATTGAATCATAAATCATGAATCATAAATTTAATCATGAATCGAATCATGAATTAAAAATTGAATCATGAATCATGAATCATAAATCAAATCATGAATCATGAATTGAATCATAAATTATGAATCATGAATTTAATCATGAATCATATATCGTATCATGAATCATGAATCATGAATCGAATCATGAATTGAATCATGAATCATGAATTGAATTATGAATTGAATCAAGAATTGAATCATGCATTGAATCATGAATCATGAATTGAATCATGAATCATGAATTGAATGAATTGAATCATGAATCATGAATCATGAATTGAATCATGAATTGAATCATGAATTATGAATCATAAATTGAATCATGAATTGAATCATGAATTAAATCATAAATCATGAAATGAATCATGAATCATGAATTGACTCATGAATCATGAATTGAATCATGAATCATGAATCATGAAATGAATCATGAATCATAAATTAAATCATAAATCACAAATTGAATCATGAATCATGAATTGAATCATAAATCATGAATTGAATCATGAATCATGAATCGAATCATGAATCATGAAATAAATCATGAATTGAATCATAAATCATGAATTGAATCATGAATTAAATCATGAATCATGAATTGAATTATGAATTGAATCAAGAATTGAATCATGCATTGAATCATGGATCATGAATTGAATCTGATTGAATCATGAATTGAATCATGAATTGAATCATGAATTATGAATCATAAATTGAATCATGAATTCAATCATGAATTAAATCATGAATCATGAAATGAATCATGAAATGAATCATGAATCATGAAATGAATCATGAATCATGAATAGAATCATGTATCATGAATTGAATCATGAATCATGAATCATAAATCAAGAATTGAATAATGAATCATGAATTGAATCATGAATCATGAAATGAATTATGAATTGAATCAAGAATTGAATCATGAATTGAAACATAAATCATGAATCGAATCATGATTCATGAATTGAATCATGAATCATGAATTGAATCATGAATCATGAATCATGAATTGAATCATGAATTGAATTATGAATTGAATCAAGAATTGAATCATGTATTGAATCATGAATCATGAATTGAATCATGAATCATGAATTGAATCATGAATTGAATCATGAATTATGAATCATAAATTGAATCATGAATTAAATTATGAATCATGAAATGAATCATGAATCATAAATTGACTCATGAATCATGAATTGAATCATGAATCATGAATCATGAAATGAATCATGCAATGAATCATGAATCATGAATTAAATCATGAATCACAAATTGAATCATGCATCATGAATTGAATCATGAATTATAAATCGAATCATGAATCATGAATCATGAATCATGAATCATGAATTGAATCATAAATCATGAATTGATTAATGAATTGAATCATGAATCATCAATTGAATCATGAATCATGAAATAAATCATGAATTGAATCATAAATCATGAATTGAATCATGAATTGAATCATGAATCATGAATTGAATTATGAATTGAATCAAGAAATGAATCATGCATTGAATCATGAATCATGAATTGAATCATGAATCATGAATTGAATCATGAATCATGAATCATGAATTGAATCATGAATTGAATCATGAATTATGAATCATAAATTGAATCATGAATTCAATCATGAATTAAATCATGAATCATGAAATGAATCATGAATTGAATCATGAATCATGAAATGAATCATGAATCATGAATTGAATCATGTATCATGAATTGAATCATGAATCATAAATCAAGAATTGAATCATGAATCATGAATTGAATCATGAATCATGAAATGAATTATGAATTGAATCAAGAATTGAATCATGAATTGAAACATAAATCATGAATCGTATCATGATTCATGAATTGAATCATGAATCATGAATTGAATCATGAATCATGAATCATGAATTGAATCATGAATTGAATCATGAATTATAAATCATAAGTTGAATCATGAATTGAATCATAAATTGAATCATGAATCATGAATCATGAATCATGAATTGAATCATGAATCATGAAATAAATCATGAATTGAATCAAGATATATGAACCATGAATTGAATCATAAAATAAATCATGAATCATAAATCATGAATCATAAATTTAATCATGAATCATGAATCGAATCATGAATTAAAAATTGAATCATGAATCATGAATCAAATCATGAATCATGAATTGAATCATAAATTATGAATCATGAATTTAATCATGAATCATATATCGTATCATGAATCATGAATCATGAATCGAATCATGAATTGAATCATGAATCATGAATTGAATTATGAATTGAATCAAGAATTGAATCATGCATTGAATCATGAATCATGAATTGAATCATGAATCATGAATTGAATCATGAATCATGAATCATGAATTGAATCATGAATTGAATCATGAATTATGAATCATAAATTGAATCATGAATTGAATCATGAATTAAATCATAAATCATGAAATGAATCATGAATCATGAATTGACTCATGAATCATGAATTGAATCAGGAATCATGAATCATGAAATGAATCATGAATCATGAATTAAATCATGAATCACAAATTAAATCATGAATCATGAATTGAATCATGAATCATGAATTGAATCATGAATTGAATCATGAATCATGAATCGAATCATGAATCATGAAATAAATCATGAATTGAATCATAAATCATGAATTGAATCATGAATTGAATCATGAATCATGAATTGAATTATGAATTGAATCAAGAATTGAATCATGCATTGAATCATGGATCATGAATTGAATCATGAATCATGAATTGAATCATGAATCATGAATCATGAATTGAATCATGAATTGAATCATGAATTATGAATCATAAATTGAATCATGAATTCAATCATGAATTAAATCATGAATCATGAAATGAATCATGAAATGAATCATGAATCATGAAATGAATCATGAATCATGAATAGAATCATGTATCATGAATTGAATCATGAATCATGAATCGTAAATCAAGAATTGAATAATGAATCATGAATTGAATCATGAATCATGAAATGAATTATGAATTGAATCAAGAATTGAATCATGAATTGAAACATAAATCATGAATCGAATCATGATTCATGAATTGAATCATGAATCAAGAATTGAATCATGAATCATGAATCATGAATTGAATCATGAATTGAATCATGAATTATAAATCATAAGTTGAATCATGAATTGAATCATAAATTGAATCATGAATCATGAAATGAATCAAGAATCATGAATTGAATCATGAATCATGAATTGAATCATGAATCATGAATCTTGAATTGAATCATGAATCATGAATTGAATCATGAATCATGAAAGGAATCATGAATCATGAATTGAATCATGAATCATGAATTGAATCAGAAATCATGAATCATAAATTGAATCATGAATTGAATAATGAATCATTAATTGAATGATAAATGATGAATCATGAATCAAATCATGAATCATGAATTGAATCATGAATCATGAATTGAATCATGAATCATGAATCATGAATTGAATCATGAATTGAATCATGAATTATAAATCATAAGTTGAATCATGAATTATAAATCATGAAATGAATCATGAATCATGACTAATGAAATGAATCATGAATTGAATCATGAATTTTGAATTGATTCATGAATCATGAATTGAATCATGAATCATGAATTGAATCATGAATCATAAATCGAATCATGAATCATGAATTGAATCATGAATCATGAATCATGAATCGAATCATGAATCATGAATTGAATCATGAATCATGAAATGAATCATGAATTGAATCATGAATTCAAACATGAATCATGAATCGAATCATGAATTGAATTATGAATTGAATCAAGAATTGAATCATGAATTGAAACATAAATCATGAATCGAATCATGATTCATGAATTGAATCATGAATCATGAATTGAATCATGAATCATGAATTGAATCATGAATTGAATCATGAATTATAAATCATAAGTTGAATAATGAATTGAATCATGAATTGAATCATGAATCATGAAATGAATCATGAATCATGAATTGTATCATGAATCATGAATTGAATCATGAACCATAAATCTTGAATTGAATCATGAATCATAAATTGAATCATGAATTGAATCATGAATCATGAAATGAATCATGAATCATGAATTGAATCATGAATAATGAATTGAATCAGGAATCATGAATCATAAATTGAATCATGAATTGAATCATGAATCATGAATTGAATGATGAATGATGAATTATGAATCAAATCATGAATTGAATCATGAAACATGAATTGAATCATGAATTATGAATCATGAATTGAATCATGAATTGAATCATGAATTATAAATCATAAGTTGAATCATGAAATGAATCATGAATTGAATCATGAATTTTGAATTCAATCATGAATCATGAAATGAATCATGAAATGAATCATGAATCATGAATTGAATCATGAATCATGAATTGAATCATGAATCATAAATCGAATCATGAATCATGAATTAAATCATGAATCATGAATCATGAATCGAATCATGAATCATGAATTGAATCATGAATCATGAATCACGAATCATGAATTGAATCATGAATCATGAATTGAATCATGAATCATGAATTGAATCATGAATCATGAATCGAATCATGAATCATGAATTGAATCATGAATCATGAATCATAAATTGAATCATGAATTGAATCATGAATTATGAATCATAAATTGAATCATGAATTTAATCATGAATTGAATCATGAATCATGAAATGAATCATGAATCATGTATTGTATCATGAATCATGAATTGAATCAGGAATCATGAATCATGAAATAAATCATGAAATGAATCATGAATCATGAATTGAATCATGAATCACGAATTGAATAATGCATCATGAATTGAATCATAAATCATGAATTGAATCATGAATTGAATCATGAATCGAATAATGAATTATGAAATAAATCATGAATTGAAACATGAATTGAATCATGAATCATGAATCGAATCATGAATCATGAAATAAATCATGAATCGAATCATGATTCATGAATTGAATCATGAATCATGAATTGAATCATGAATCATGAATTGAATCATGAATTGAATCATGAATTATAAATCATAAGTTGAATAATGAATTGAATCATGAATTGAATCATGAATCATGAAATGAATCATGAATCATGAATTGTATCATGAATCATGAATTGAATCATGAACCATAAATCTTGAATTGAATCATGAATCATAAATTGAATCATGAATTGAATCATGAATCATGAAATGAATCATGAATCATGAATTGAATCATGAATAATGAATTGAATCAGGAATCATGAATCATAAATTGAATCATGAATTGAATCATGAATCATGAATTGAATGATGAATGATGAATTATGAATCAAATCATGAATTGAATCATGAATCATGAATTGAATCATGAATTATGAATCATGAATTGAATCATGAATTGAATCATGAATTATAAATCATAAGTTGAATCATGAAATGAATCATGAATTGAATCATGAATTTTGAATTCAATCATGAATCATGAAATGAATCATGAAATGAATCATGAATCATGAATTGAATCATGAATCATGAATTGAATCATGAATCATGAATTGAATCATGAATCATAAATCGAATCATGAATCATGAATTAAATCATGAATCATGAATCATGAATCGAATCATGAATCATGAATTGAATCATGAATCATGAATCACGAATCATGAATTGAATCATGAATCATGAATTGAATCATGAATCATGAATTGAATCATGAATCATGAATCGAATCATGAATCATGAATTGAATCATGAATCATGAATCATAAATTGAATCATGAATTGAATCATGAATTATGAATCATAAATTGAATCATGAATTTAATCATGAATTGAATCATGAATCATGAAATGAATCATGAATCATGTATTGTATCATGAATCATGAATTGAATCAGGAATCATGAATCATGAAATAAATCATGAAATGAATCATGAATCATGAATTGAATCATGAATCACGAATTGAATAATGCATCATGAATTGAATCATAAATCATGAATTGAATCATGAATTGAATCATGAATCGAATAATGAATTATGAAATAAATCATGAATTGAAACATGAATTGAATCATGAATCATGAATCGAATCATGAATCATGAAATAAATCATGAATTGAATCAAGATTCATGAACCATGAATTGAATCATGAAATAAATCATGAATCATGAATTGAATCATAAATCATGAATCATGAATTTAATCATGAATCATAATTCGAATCATGGATCATGAATTGAATCATGAATCATGAATCGAATCATGAATTGAATCATAAATCATGAATCGAATCATGAATTGAATCATGAATCATAAAATGAATCTAGAATCATGAATTGAATCATGAATCATGAATTGAATCAGGAATCACGAATTGAATCATGCATCATGAATTGAATCATGAATCATAAATCGAATCATGAATCATGAAATGAATCATGAAATGAATCATGAATCATGAATTGAATCATGAATCACGAATTGAATCATGCATCATGAATTGAATCATGAATCATAAATCGAATCATGAATCATGAAATGAATCATGAAATGAATCATGAATCATGAATTGAATCATAAATCCTGAATTGAATCATGAATTGAATTTTGAATCATGAATCATGAATCGAATCATGAATCATGAAATAAATAATGAATTGAATCATGAATTGAATCATGAATCATGAATCATGAATCGAATCATGAATCATGAAATAAATCATGAATTGAATCTAGATTCATGAACCATGAATTGAATCATGAAATAAATCATGAATCATGAATTGAATCATAAATCATGAATCATAAATTTAATCATGAATCATGAATCGAATCATGAATTAAAAATTGAATCATGAATCATGAATCAAATCATGAATCATGAATTGAATCATGAAACATGAATCGAATCATGAATTGAATCATGAATCATGAATCATGAATTGAATCATAAATTATGAATCATGAATTGAATCATGAATCATGAATTGAATTATGAATTGACTCAAGAATTGAATCATGCATTGAATCATGAATCATGAATTGAATCATGAATCATGAATTGAATCATGAATCATGAATTGAATCATGAATCATGAATTGAATCATGAATTGATTCATGAATTATGAATCATAAATTGAATCATGAATTGAATCATGAATTAAATCATGAATCATGAAATGAATCATGAAACATGAATTGACTCATGAATCGTGAATTGAATCATGAATCATGAAATGAATCATGAATCATGAATTAAATCATGAATCACAAATTGAATCATGCATCATGAATTAAATCATGAATCACAAATTGAATCATGAATCATGAATCATGAATCATGAATGAAATCATGAATCATGAATCATGAATTGAATCATAAATCATGAATTGAATCATGAATTGAATCATGAATCATGAATCGAATCATGAATCATGAAAAAAATCATGAATTGAATCATAAATCATGAATTGAATCATGAATTGAATCATGAATCATGAATTGAATTATGAATTGAATCAAGAATTGAATCGTGCATTGAATCATGAATCATGAATTGAATCATGAATCATGCATTGAATCATGAATCATGAATCATGAATTGACTCATGAATCATGAATTGAATCATGAATCATAAATCATGAATTAAATCATGAATCATGAAATGAATCATGAATCATGAATTGAATCATGAATCATGAATCGAATCATGAATCATGGATTGAATCATGAATCATAAATTGAATCATGAATCATGAAATGAATCATGAATCGAATCATGAATCATGAATTGAATTATGAATCATGAATTAAATCATGAATCATGAATCATAAATCAAGAATTGAATCATGAATCATGAATTGAATTATAAATCATGAATTAAATCATGAATCATGAATCATAAATCAAGAATTGAATCATGAATCATGAATCGAATCATGAATCATGAAATAAATCATGAATTGAATCATGAATTGAATCATGAATCATGAATCGAATCATGAATCATGAATCATGAATTTAATCATGAATCATAATTCGAATCATGAATCATGAATCATGAATTGAATCATGAATCATGAATCGAATCATGAATTGAATCATGAATCATGAATCGAATCATGAATTGAATCATGAATCATGAATCATATATCGAATTATGAATCATGAAATGAATCATGAATTTAATCATAAATCATGAATCATGAATTGAATCATCAATCATGAATCATGAATTGAATCATGAATAATGAATTGAATCATGAATCATGAATCATGAATTGAATCATGAATCATGAATCGAATAATGAATTGAATCATGAATCATGAATCATGAATTGAATTAAGAATCATGCATCGAATCATGAATCATGTATTGAATCATGAATTGAATCATGAATCATGAATGATGAATTGAATCATGAATCATGAATTGAATCATGAGTCATGAATCATGCATTGAATCATGAATCATGAATCGAATCATGAATTGAATCATGAATGATGAATTGAATCATGAATCATGAATTGAATCATGAATCATAAAATGAATCATGAATCATGAATTGAATCATATATCATGAATTGAATTATGAATCATGAATCATGAATTAAATCATGAATCATGAAATGAATAATGAATCATGAATTGAATCATGAATCATGAATCGAATCATGAATCATGGATTGAATCATGAAACATAAATTGAATCATGAATCATGAAATGAATCATGAATTGAATCATGAATTCAAACATGAATCATGAATCGAATCATGAATTGAATTATGAATCATGAATTAAATCATGAATCATGAATCATAAATCAAGAATTGAATCATGAATCATGAATTGAATTATAAATCATGAATTAAATCATGAATCATGAATCATAAATCAAGAATTGAATCATGAATCATGAATCGAATCATGAATCATGAAATAAATAATGAATTGAATCATGAATTGAATCATGAATCATGAATCGAATCATGAATCATGAAATAAATCATGAATTGAATCAAGATTCATGAACCATGAATTGAATCATGAAATAAATCATGAATCATGAATTGAGTCATAAATCATGAATCATGAATTTAATCATGAATCATAATTCGAATCATGAATCATGAATCATGAATTGAATCATAAATCATGAATCGAATCATGAATTGAATCATGAATCATGAAATGAATCATGAATCATGAATTGAATCATGAATCATGAATTGAATCAGGAATCACGAATTGAATCATGCATCATGAATTGAATCATGAATCATAAATCGAATCATGAATCATGAAATGAACTTATGAAATGAATCATGAATCATGAATTGAATCATGAATCACGAATTGAATCATGCATCATGAATTGAATCATGAATCATAAATCGAATCATGAATCATGAAATGAATCATGAAATGAATCATGAATCATGAATTGAATCATAAATCCTGAATTGAATCATGAATTGAATTTTGAATCATGAATCATGAATCGAATCATGAATCATGAAATAAATAATGAATTGAATCATGAATTGAATCATGAATCATGAATCATGAATCATGAATCGAATCATGAATCATGAAATAAATCATGAATTGAATCAAGATTCATGAACCATGAATTGAATCATAAAATAAATCATGAATCATGAATTGAATCATAAATCATAAATCTTAAATTTAATCATGAATCATGAATCGAATCATGAATTAAAAATTGAATCATGAATCATGAATCAAATCATGAATCATGAATTGAATCATGAATCATGAATCCAATCATGAATTGAATCATGAATCATAAATCATGAATTGAATCATAAATTATGAATCATGAATTTAATCATGAATCATATATCGTATCATGAATAATGAATCATGAATCGAATCATGAATTGAATCATGAATCATGAATTGAATCATGAATTGAATCATGAATTATGAATCATAAATTGAATCATGAATTAAATCATGAATCATGAAATGAATCATGAATCATAAATTGACTCATGAATCATGAATTGAATCATGAATCATGAATCATGAAATGAATCATGCAATGAATCATGAATCATGAATAAAATCATGAATCACAAATTGAATCATGCATCATGAATTGAATCATGAATTATAAATCGAATCATGAATCATGAATCATGAATCATGAATCATGAATCATGAATTGAATCATAAATCATGAATTGAATCATGAATTGAATCATGAATCATGAATTGAATCATGAATCATGAATTGAATCATGAATTGAATCATGAATCATGAATTGAATTATGAATTGAATCAAGAATTGAATCATGCATTGAATCATGGATCATGAATTGAATCATGAATCATGAATTGAATCATGAATCATGAATCATGAATTGAATCATGAATTGAATCATGAATTATGAATCATAAATTGAATCATGAATTCAATCATGAATTAAATCATGAATCATGAAATGAATCATGAAATGAATCATGAATCATGAAATGAATCATGAATCATGAATAGAATCATGTATCATGAATTGAATCATGAATCATGAATCATAAATCAAGAATTGAATAATGAATCATGAATTGAATCATGAATCATGAAATGAATTATGAATTGAATCAAGAATTGAATCATGAATTGAAACATAAATCATGAATCGAATCATGATTCATGAATTGAATCATGAATCAAGAATTGAATCATGAATCATGAATCATGAATTGAATCATGAATTGAATCATGAATTATAAATCATAAGTTGAATCATGAATTGAATCATAAATTGAATCATGAATCATGAAATGAATCAAGAATCATGAATTGAATCATGAATCATGAATTGAATCATGAATCATGAATCTTGAATTGAATCATGAATCATGAATTGAATCATGAATCATGAAAGGAATCATGAATCATGAATTGAATCATGAATCATGAATTGAATCAGAAATCATGAATCATAAATTGAATCATGAATTGAATAATGAATCATTAATTGAATGATAAATGATGAATCATGAATCAAATCATGAATCATGAATTGAATCATGAATCATGAATTGAATCATGAATCATGAATCATGAATTGAATCATGAATTGAATCATGAATTATAAATCATAAGTTGAATCATGAATTATAAATCATGAAATGAATCATGAATCATGACTAATGAAATGAATCATGAATTGAATCATGAATTTTGAATTGATTCATGAATCATGAATTGAATCATGAATCATGAATTGAATCATGAATCATAAATCGAATCATGAATCATGAATTGAATCATGAATCATGAATCATGAATCGAATCATGAATCATGAATTGAATCATGAATCATGAAATGAATCATGAATTGAATCATGAATTCAAACATGAATCATGAATCGAATCATGAATTGAATTATGAATTGAATCAAGAATTGAATCATGAATTGAAACATAAATCATGAATCGAATCATGATTCATGAATTGAATCATGAATCATGAATTGAATCATGAATCATGAATTGAATCATGAATTGAATCATGAATTATAAATCATAAGTTGAATAATGAATTGAATCATGAATTGAATCATGAATCATGAAATGAATCATGAATCATGAATTGTATCATGAATCATGAATTGAATCATGAACCATAAATCTTGAATTGAATCATGAATCATAAATTGAATCATGAATTGAATCATGAATCATGAAATGAATCATGAATCATGAATTGAATCATGAATAATGAATTGAATCAGGAATCATGAATCATAAATTGAATCATGAATTGAATCATGAATCATGAATTGAATGATGAATGATGAATTATGAATCAAATCATGAATTGAATCATGAATCATGAATTGAATCATGAATTATGAATCATGAATTGAATCATGAATTGAATCATGAATTATAAATCATAAGTTGAATCATGAAATGAATCATGAATTTTGAATTCAATCATGAATCATGAAATGAATCATGAAATGAATCATGAATCATGAATTGAATCATGAATCATGAATTGAATCATGAATCATGAATTGAATCATGAATCATAAATCGAATCATGAATCATGAATTAAATCATGAATCATGAATCATGAATCGAATCATGAATCATGAATTGAATCATGAATCATGAATCACGAATCATGAATTGAATCATGAATCATGAATTGAATCATGAATCATGAATTGAATCATGAATCATGAATCGAATCATGAATCATGAATTGAATCATGAATCATGAATCATAAATTGAATCATGAATTGAATCATGAATTATGAATCATAAATTGAATCATGAATTTAATCATGAATTGAATCATGAATCATGAAATGAATCATGAATCATGTATTGTATCATGAATCATGAATTGAATCAGGAATCATGAATCATGAAATAAATCATGAAATGAATCATGAATCATGAATTGAATCATGAATCACGAATTGAATAATGCATCATGAATTGAATCATAAATCATGAATTGAATCATGAATTGAATCATGAATCGAATAATGAATTATGAAATAAATCATGAATTGAAACATGAATTGAATCATGAATCATGAATCGAATCATGAATCATGAAATAAATCATGAATTGAATCAAGATTCATGAACCATGAATTGAATCATGAAATAAATCATGAATCATGAATTGAATCATAAATCATGAATCATGAATTTAATCATGAATCATAATTCGAATCATGGATCATGAATTGAATCATGAATCATGAATCGAATCATGAATTGAATCATAAATCATGAATCGAATCATGAATTGAATCATGAATCATAAAATGAATCTAGAATCATGAATTGAATCATGAATCATGAATTGAATCATGAATCACGAATTGAATCATGCATCATGAATTGAATCATGAATCATAAATCGAATCATGAATCATGAAATGAATCATGAAATGAATCATGAATCATGAATTGAATCATGAATCACGAATTGAATCATGCATCATGAATTGAATCATGAATCATAAATCGAATCATGAATCATGAAATGAATCATGAAATGAATCATGAATCATGAATTGAATCATAAATCCTGAATTGAATCATGAATTGAATTTTGAATCATGAATCATGAATCGAATCATGAATCATGAAATAAATAATGAATTGAATCATGAATTGAATCATGAATCATGAATCATGAATCGAATCATGAATCATGAAATAAATCATGAATTGAATCTAGATTCATGAACCATGAATTGAATCATGAAATAAATCATGAATCATGAATTGAATCATAAATCATGAATCATAAATTTAATCATGAATCATGAATCGAATCATGAATTAAAAATTGAATCATGAATCATGAATCAAATCATGAATCATGAATTGAATCATGAAACATGAATCGAATCATGAATTGAATCATGAATCATGAATCATGAATTGAATCATAAATTATGAATCATGAATTGAATCATGAATCATGAATTGAATTATGAATTGACTCAAGAATTGAATCATGCATTGAATCATGAATCATGAATTGAATCATGAATCATGAATTGAATCATGAATCATGAATTGAATCATGAATCATGAATTGAATCATGAATTGATTCATGAATTATGAATCATAAATTGAATCATGAATTGAATCATGAATTAAATCATGAATCATGAAATGAATCATGAAACATGAATTGACTCATGAATCGTGAATTGAATCATGAATCATGAAATGAATCATGAATCATGAATTAAATCATGAATCACAAATTGAATCATGCATCATGAATTAAATCATGAATCACAAATTGAATCATGAATCATGAATCATGAATCATGAATGAAATCATGAATCATGAATCATGAATTGAATCATAAATCATGAATTGAATCATGAATTGAATCATGAATCATGAATCGAATCATGAATCATGAATTGAATCATGAATCATGAATCATGAATTTAATCATGAATTGAATCATGAATCATGAAATGAATCATGAATCATGTATTGTATCATGAATCATGAATTGAATCAGGAATCATGAATCATGAAATAAATCATGAAATGAATCATGAATCATGAATTGAATCATGAATCACGAATTGAATAATGCATCATGAATTGAATCATAAATCATGAATTGAATCATGAATTGAATCATGAATCGAATAATGAATTATGAAATAAATCATGAATTGAAACATGAATTGAATCATGAATCATGAATCGAATCATGAATCATGAAATAAATCATGAATTGAATCAAGATTCATGAACCATGAATTGAATCATGAAATAAATCATGAATCATGAATTGAATCATAAATCATGAATTTAATCATGAATCATAATTCGAATCATGGATCATGAATTGAATCATGAATCATGAATCGAATCATGAATTGAATCATAAATCATGAATCGAATCATGAATTGAATCATGAATCATAAAATGAATCTAGAATCATGAATTGAATCATGAATCATGAATTGAATCATGAATCACGAATTGAATCATGCATCATGAATTGAATCATGAATCATAAATCGAATCATGAATCATGAAATGAATCATGAAATGAATCATGAATCATGAATTGAATCATGAATCACGAATTGAATCATGCATCATGAATTGAATCATGAATCATAAATCGAATCATGAATCATGAAATGAATCATGAAATGAATCATGAATCATGAATTGAATCATAAATCCTGAATTGAATCATGAATTGAATTTTGAATCATGAATCATGAATCGAATCATGAATCATGAAATAAATAATGAATTGAATCATGAATTGAATCATGAATCATGAATCATGAATCGAATCATGAATCATGAAATAAATCATGAATTGAATCTAGATTCATGAACCATGAATTGAATCATGAAATAAATCATGAATCATGAATTGAATCATAAATCATGAATCATAAATTTAATCATGAATCATGAATCGAATCATGAATTAAAAATTGAATCATGAATCATGAATCAAATCATGAATCATGAATTGAATCATGAAACATGAATCGAATCATGAATTGAATCATGAATCATGAATCATGAATTGAATCATAAATTATGAATCATGAATTGAATCATGAATCATGAATTGAATTATGAATTGACTCAAGAATTGAATCATGCATTGAATCATGAATCATGAATTGAATCATGAATCATGAATTGAATCATGAATCATGAATTGAATCATGAATCATGAATTGAATCATGAATTGATTCATGAATTATGAATCATAAATTGAATCATGAATTGAATCATGAATTAAATCATGAATCATGAAATGAATCATGAAACATGAATTGACTCATGAATCGTGAATTGAATCATGAATCATGAAATGAATCATGAATCATGAATTAAATCATGAATCACAAATTGAATCATGCATCATGAATTAAATCATGAATCACAAATTGAATCATGAATCATGAATCATGAATCATGAATGAAATCATGAATCATGAATCATGAATTGAATCATAAATCATGAATTGAATCATGAATTGAATCATGAATCATGAATCGAATCATGAATCATGAAAAAAATCATGAATTGAATCATAAATCATGAATTGAATCATGAATTGAATCATGAATCATGAATTGAATTATGAATTGAATCAAGAATTGAATCGTGCATTGAATCATGAATCATGAATTGAATCATGAATCATGCATTGAATCATGAATCATGAATCATGAATTGACTCATGAATCATGAATTGAATCATGAATCATAAATCATGAATTAAATCATGAATCATGAAATGAATCATGAATCATGAATTGAATCATGAATCATGAATCGAATCATGAATCATGGATTGAATCATGAATCATAAATTGAATCATGAATCATGAAATGAATCATGAATCGAATCATGAATCATGAATTGAATTATGAATCATGAATTAAATCATGAATCATGAATCATAAATCAAGAATTGAATCATGAATCATGAATTGAATTATAAATCATGAATTAAATCATGAATCATGAATCATAAATCAAGAATTGAATCATGAATCATGAATCGAATCATGAATCATGAAATAAATCATGAATTGAATCATGAATTGAATCATGAATCATGAATCGAATCATGAATCATGAATCATGAATTTAATCATGAATCATAATTCGAATCATGAATCATGAATCATGAATTGAATCATGAATCATGAATCGAATCATGAATTGAATCATGAATCATGAATCGAATCATGAATTGAATCATGAATCATGAATCATATATCGAATTATGAATCATGAAATGAATCATGAATTTAATCATAAATCATGAATCATGAATTGAATCATCAATCATGAATCATGAATTGAATCATGAATAATGAATTGAATCATGAATCATGAATCATGAATTGAATCATGAATCATGAATCGAATAATGAATTGAATCATGAATCATGAATCATGAATTGAATTAAGAATCATGCATCGAATCATGAATCATGTATTGAATCATGAATTGAATCATGAATCATGAATGATGAATTGAATCATGAATCATGAATTGAATCATGAGTCATGAATCATGCATTGAATCATGAATCATGAATCGAATCATGAATTGAATCATGAATGATGAATTGAATCATGAATCATGAATTGAATCATGAATCATGAATCATAAAATGAATCATGAATCATGAATTGAATCATAAATCATGAATTGAATTATGAATCATGAATCATGAATTAAATCATGAATCATGAAATGAATAATGAATCATGAATTGAATCATGAATCATGAATCGAATCATGAATCATGGATTGAATCATGAATCATAAATTGAATCATGAATCATGAAATGAATCATGAATTGAATCATGAATTCAAACATGAATCATGAATCGAATCATGAATTGAATTATGAATCATGAATTAAATCATGAATCATGAATCATAAATCAAGAATTGAATCATGAATCATGAATTGAATTATAAATCATGAATTAAATCATGAATCATGAATCATAAATCAAGAATTGAATCATGAATCATGAATCGAATCATGAATCATGAAATAAATAATGAATTGAATCATGAATTGAATCATGAATCATGAATCGAATCATGAATCATGAAATAAATCATGAACTGAATCAAGATTCATGAACCATGAATTGAATCATGAAATAAATCATGAATCATGAATTGAGTCATAAATCATGAATCATGAATTTAATCATGAATCATAATTCGAATCATGAATCATGAATCATGAATTGAATCATAAATCATGAATCGAATCATGAATTGAATCATGAATCATGAAATGAATCATGAATCATGAATTGAATCATGAATCATGAATTGAATCAGGAATCACGAATTGAATCATGCATCATGAATTGAATCATGAATCATAAATCGAATCATGAATCATGAAATGAATCATGAAATGAATCATGAAATGAATCATGAATCATGAATTGAATCATGAATCACGAATTGAATCATGCATCATAAATTGAATCATGAATCATAAATCGAATCATGAATCATGAAATGAATCATGAATCATGAATTGAATCATAAATCCTGAATTGAATCATGAATTGAATTTTGAATCATGAATCATGAATCGAATCATGAATCATGAAATAAATAATGAATT
The DNA here is from genome assembly GCF_038048845.1 of Mixophyes fleayi. Lineage (NCBI taxonomy): Eukaryota > Metazoa > Chordata > Amphibia > Anura > Limnodynastidae > Mixophyes > Mixophyes fleayi. The sequence goes on along the minus strand of NW_027448107.1, from coordinate 11,532 downwards.
GAATCATGAATTGAATCATGAATCATGAATCATGAATCATGAATCGAATCATGAATCATGAAATAAATCATGAATTGAATCAAGATTCATGAACCATGAATTGAATCATAAAATAAATCATGAATCATGAATTGAATCATAAATCATAAATCTTAAATTTAATCATGAATCATGAATCGAATCATGAATTAAAAATTGAATCATGAATCATGAATCAAATCATGAATCATGAATTGAATCATGAATCATAAATCATGAATTGAATCATAAATTATGAATCATGAATTTAATCATGAATCATATATCGTATCATGAATAATGAATCATGAATCGAATCATGAATTGAATCATGAATCATGAATTGAATCATGAATTGAATCATGAATTATGAATCATAAATTGAATCATGAATTAAATCATGAATCATGAAATGAATCATGAATCATAAATTGACTCATGAATCATGAATTGAATCATGAATCATGAATCATGAAATGAATCATGCAATGAATCATGAATCATGAATAAAATCATGAATCACAAATTGAATCATGCATCATGAATTGAATCATGAATTATAAATCGAATCATGAATCATGAATCATGAATCATGAATCATGAATCATGAATTGAATCATAAATCATGAATTGAATCATGAATTGAATCATGAATCATGAATTGAATCATGAATCATGAAATAAATCATGAATTGAATCATAAATCATGAATTGAATCATGAATTGAATTATGAATTGAATCAAGAAATGAATCATGCATTGAATCATGAATCATGAATTGAATCATGAATCATGAATTGAATCATGAATCATGAATTGAATCATGAATTGAATCATGAATTATGAATCATAAATTGAATCATGAATTCAATCATGAATTAAATCATGAATCATGAAATGAATCATGAATTGAATCATGAATCATGAAATGAATCATGAATCATGAATTGAATCATGTATCATGAATTGAATCATGAATCATAAATCAAGAATTGAATCATGAATCATGAATTGAATCATGAATCATGAAATGAATCATGAATCATGAATCATGAATTGAATCATGAATTGAATCATGAATTATAAATCATAAGTTGAATCATGAATTGAATCATAAATTGAATCATGAATCATGAAATGAATCAAGAATCATGAATTGAATCATAAATCATGAATCGAATCATAAATTGAATCATGAATCATGAAATGAATCATGAATCACGAATTGAATCATGCATCATGAATTGAATCATGAATCATAAATCGAATCATGAATCATAAAATGAATCATGAAATGAATCATGAATCATGAATTGAATCATGAATCACAAATTGAATCATGCATCATGAATTGAATCATGAATCATAAATCGAATCATGAATCATGAAATGAATTATGAATCATGAATTGAATCATAAATCCTGAATTGAATCATGAATCATGGATTGAATCATGAATCATAAATTGAATCATGAATCATGAAATGAATCATGAATTGAATCATGAATTCAAACATGAATCATGAATCGAATCATGAATCATGAATTGAATTATGAATCATGATTTAAATCATGAATCATGAATCATAAATCAAGAATTGAATCATGAATCATGAATTGAATTATAAATCATGAATTAAATCATGAATCATGAATCATAAATCAAGAATTGAATCATGAATCATGAATCGAATCATAAATCATGAAATAAATCATGAATTGAATCATGAATTGAATCATGAATCATAAATCGAATCATGAATCATGAAATAAATCATGAATTGAATCAAGATTCATGAACCATGAATTGAATCATGAAATAAATCATGAATCATGAATTGAATCATAAATCATGAATCATGAATTTAATCATGAATCATAATTCGAATCATGAATCATGAATCATGAATTGAATCATGAATCATTAATCAAATCATGAATCATGAATTGAATCATGAATCATGAATTGAATCATGAGTCATGAATCATGAATTGAATCATGAATCATGAATCATGAATTGAATCATAAAACATGAATCATGAATTTAATCATGAATCATATATCGAATTATGAATCATGAATCGAATCATGAATTTAATCATAAATCATGAATCATGAATTGAATCATGAATTATGAATCATGAATTGAATCATGAATAATGAATTGAATCATGAATCATGAATTGAATCATGAATCATGAATCGAATCATGAATTGAATCATGAATCATGAATCATGAATTGAATTATGAATCATGAATCGAATCATGAATCATGTATTGAATCATGAATTGAATCATGAATCATGAATGATGAATTGAATCAAGAATCATGAACCGAATCATGAATTGAATCATGAATCATGAATCGAATCATGAATTGAATCATGAATCATGAATCATATATCGAATTATGAATCATGAAATGAATCATGAATTTAATCATAAATCATGAATCATGAATTGAATCATCAATCATGAATCATGAATTGAATCATGAATAATGAATTGAATCATGAATCATGAATCATGAATTGAATCATGAATCATGAATCGAATCATGAATTGAATCATGAATCATGAATCATGAATTGAATTAAGAATCATGCATCGAATCATGAATCATGTATTGAATCATGAATTGAATCATGAATCATGAATGATGAATTGAATCATGAATCATGAATTGAATCATGAGTCATGAATCATGCATTGAATCATGAATCGAATCATGAATTGAATCATGAATGATGAATTGAATCATGAATCATGAATTGAATCATGAATCATGAATCATAAAATGAATCATGAATCATGAATTGAATCATTAATCATGAATTGAATTATGAATCATGAATCATGAATTAAATCATGAATCATGAAATGAATAATGAATCATGAATTGAATCATGAATCATGAATCGAATCATGAATCATGGATTGAATCATGAATCATAAATTGAATCATGAATCATGAAATGAATCATGAATTGAATCATGAATTCAAACATGAATCATAAATCGAATCATGAATTGAATTATGAATCATGAATTAAATCATGAATCATGAATCATAAATCAAGAATTGAATCATGAATCATGAATTGAATTATAAATCATGAATTAAATCATGAATCATGAATCATAAATCAAGAATTGAATCATGAATCATGAATCGAATCATGAATCATGAAATAAATCATGAATTGAATCATGAATTGAATCATGAATCATGAATCGAATCATGAATCATGAAATAAATCATGAATTGAATCAAGATTCATGAACCATGAATTGAATCATGAAATAAATCATGAATCATGAATTGAATCATAAATCATGAATCATGAATTTAAACATGAATCATAATTCGAATCATGAATCATGAATCATGAATTGAATCATAAATCATGAATCGAATCATGAATTGAATCATGAATCATGAAATGAATCATGAATCATGAATTGAATCATGAATCATGAATTGAATCATGAATCATAAATCGAATCATGAATCATGAAATGAATCATGAAATGAATCATGAATCATGAATTGAATCATGAATCACGAATTGAATCATGCATCATGAATTGAATCATGAATCATAAATCGAATCATGAATCATGAAATGAATCATGAATCATGAATTGAATCATAAATCCTGAATTGAATCATGAATTGAATTTTGAATCATGAATCATGAATCGAATCATTAATCATGAAATAAATAATGAATTGAATCATGAATTGAATCATGAATCATGAATCATGAATCGAATCATGAATCATGAAATAAATCATGAATTGAATCATGAATTGAATCATGAATCATGAATCATGAATCGAATCATGAATCATGAAATAAATCATGAATTGAATCAAGATTCATGAACCATGAATTGAATCATAAAATAAATCATGAATCATGAATTGAATCATAAATCATGAATCTTAAATTTAATCATGAATCATGAATCGAATCATGAATTAAAAATTGAACCATGAATCATGAATTGAATCATGAATCATAAATCCAATCATGAATTGAATCATGAATCATAAATCATGAATTGAATCATAAATTATGAATCATGAATTTAATCATGAATCATATATCGTATCATGAATAATGAATCATGAATCGAATCATGAATTGAATCATGAATCATGAATTGAATTATGAATTGAATCAAGAATTGAATCATGCATTGAATCATGAATCATGAATTGAATCATGAATCATGAATTGAATCATGAATTGAATCATGAATTATGAATCATAAATTGAATCATGAATTAAATCATGAATCATGAAATGAATCATGAATCATAAATTGACTCATGAATCATGAATTGAATCATGAATCATGAATCATGAAATGAATCATGCAATGAATCATGAATCATGAATTAAATCATGAATCACAAATTGAATCATGCATCATGAATTGAATCATGAATTATAAATCGAATCATGAATCATGAATCATGAATCATGAATCATGAATTGAATCATAAATCATGAATTGAATCATGAATTGAATCATGAATCATGAATTGAATCATGAATCATGAAATAAATCATGAATTGAATCATAAATCATGAATTGAATCATGAATTGAATCATGAATCATGAATTGAATTATGAATTGAATCAAGAAATGAATCATGCATTGAATCATGAATCATGAATTGAATCATGAATCATGAATTGAATCATGAATCATGAATCATGAATTGAATCATGAATTGAATCATGAATTATGAATCATAAATTGAATCATGAATTCAATCATGAATTAAATCATGAACCATGAAATGAATCATGAATTGAATCATGAATCATGAAATGAATCATGAATCATGAATTGAATCATGTATCATGAATTGAATCATGAATCATAAATCAAGAATTGAATCATGAATCATGAATTGAATCATGAATCATGAAATGAATTATGAATTGAATCAAGAATTGAATCATGAATTGAAACATAAATCATGAATCGTATCATGGTTCATGAATTGAATCATGAATCATGAATTGAATCATGAATCATGAATCATGAATTGAATCATGAATTGAATCATGAATTATAAATCATAAGTTGAATCATGAATTGAATCATAAATTGAATCATGAATCATGAAATGAATCAAGAATCATGAATTGAATCATAAATCATGAATCGAATCATGAATTGAATCATGAATCATGAAATGAATCATGAATCATGAATTGAATCATGAATCATGAATTGAATCAGGAATCACGAATTGAATCATGCATCATGAATTGAATCATGAATCATAAATCGAATCATGAATCATGAAATGAATCATGAAATGAATCATGAATCATGAATTGAATCATGAATCACAAATTGAATCATGCATCATGAATTGAATCATGAATCATAAATCGAATCATGAATCATGAAATGAATTATGAATCATGAATTGAATCATAAATCCTGAATTGAATCATGAATTGAATTTTGAATCATGAATCATGAATCGAATCATAATTCATGAAATAAATAATGAATTGAATCATGAATTGAATCATGAATCATGAATCGAATCATGAATCATGAAATAAATCATGAATTGAATCAAGATTCATGAACCATGAATTGAATCATAAAATAAATCATGAATCATGAATTGAATCATAAATCATGAATCTTAAATTTAATCATGAATCATGAATCGAATCATGAATTAAAAATTGAATCATGAATCATGAATCAAATCATGCATCATGAATTGAATCATGAATCATGAATCGAATCATGAATTGAATCATGAATCATGAATCATGAATTGAATCATAAATTATGAATCATGAATTAAATCATGAATCATATATCGTATCATGAATCATGAATCATGAATCGAATCATGAATTGAATCATGAATCATGAATTGAATTATGAATTGAAACAAGAATTGAATCATGCATTGAATCATGAATCATTAATTGAATCATGAATCATGAATTGAATCATGAATCATGAATCATGAATTGAATCATGAATTGAATCATGAATTATGAATCATAAATTGAATCATGAATTGAATCATGAATTAAATCATGAATCATGAAATGAATCATGAATCATGAATTGACTCATGAATCATGAATTGAAACATGAATCATGAATCATGAAATGAATCATGAAATGAATCATGAATCATGAATTAAATCATGAATCACAAATTGAATCATGCATCATGAATTGAATCATGAATTATAAATCGAATCATGAATCATGAATCATGAATCATGAATTAAATCATGAATCATGAATCATGAATTGAATCATAAATCATGAATCTTAAATTTAATCATGAATCATGAATCGAATCATGAATTAAAAATTGAATCATGAATCATGAATTGAATCATGAATCATGAATCCAATCATGAATTGAATCATGAATCATAAATCATGAATTGAATCATAAATTATGAATCATGAATTTAATCATGAATCATATATCGTATCATGAATAATGAATCATGAATCGAATCATGAATTGAATCATGAATCATGAATTGAATTATGAATTGAATCAAGAATTGAATCATGCATTGAATCATGAATCATGAATTGAATCATGAATCATGAATTGAATCATGAATTGAATCATGAATTATGAATCATAAATTGAATCATGAATTAAATCATGAATCATGAATCATAAATTGACTCATGAATCATGAATTGAATCATGAATCATGAATCATGAAATGAATCATGCAATGAATCATGAATCATGAATTAAATCATGAATCACAAATTGAATCATGCATCATGAATTGAATCATGAATTATAAATCGAATCATGAATCATGAATCATGAATCATGAATCATGAATTGAATCATAAATCATGAATTAAATCATGAATTGAATCATGAATCATGAAATAAATCATGAATTGAATCATAAATCATGAATTGAATCATGAATTGAATCATGAATCATGAATTGAATTATGAATTGAATCAAGAAATGAATCATGCATTGAATCATGAATCATGAATCATGAATTGAATCATGAATCATGAATTGAATCATGAATTGAATCATGAATTATGAATCATAAATTGAATCATGAATTCAATCATGAATTAAATCATGAACCATGAAATGAATCATGAATTGAATCATGAATCATGAAATGAATCATGAATCATGAATTGAATCATGTATCATGAATTGAATCATGAATCATAAATCAAGAATTGAATCATGAATCATGAATTGAATCATGAATCATGAAATGAATTATGAATTGAATCAAGAATTGAATCATGAATTGAAACATAAATCATGAATCGTATCATGGTTCATGAATTGAATCATGAATCATGAATTGAATCATGAATCATGAATCATGAATTGAATCATGAATTGAATCATGAATTATAAATCATAAGTTGAATCATGAATTGAATCATAAATTGAATCATGAATCATGAAATGAATCAAGAATCATGAATTGAATCATAAATCATGAATCGAATCATGAATTGAATCATGAATCATGAAATGAATCATGAATCATGAATTGAATCATGAATCATGAATTGAATCAAGAATCACGAATTGAATCATGCATCATGAATTGAATCATGAATCATAAAACGAATCATGAATCATGAAATGAATCATGAAATGAATCATGAATCATGAATTGAATCATGAATCACAAATTGAATCATGCATTATGAATTGAATCATGAATCATAAATCGAATCATGAATCATGAAATGAATTATGAATCATGAATTGAATCATAAATCCTGAATTGAATCATGAATTGAATTTTGAATCATGAATCGAATCATGAATCATGAAATAAATCATGAATTGAATCAAGATTCATGAACCATGAATTGAATCATAAAATAAATCATGAATCATGAATTGAATCATAAATCATGAATCTTAAATTTAATCATGAATCATGAATCGAATCATGAATTAAAAATTGAATCATGAATCATGAATCAAATCATGAATCATGAATTGAATCATGAATCATGAATCGAATCATGAATTGAATCATGAATCATGAATCATGAATTGAATCATAAATTATGAATCATGAATTAAATCATGAATCATATATCGTATCATGAATCATGAATCATGAATCGAATCATGAATTGAATCATGAATCATGAATTGAATTATGAATTGAATCAAGAATTGAATCATGCATTGAATCATGAATCATTAATTGAATCATGAATCATGAATTGAATCATGAATCATGAATCATGAATTGAATCATGAATTGAATCATGAATTATGAATCATAAATTGAATCATGAATTGAATCATGAATTAAATCATGAATCATGAAATGAATCATGAATCATGAATTGACTCATGAATCATGAATTGAATCATGAATCATGAATAATGAAATGATTTATGAAATGAATCATGAATCATGAATTAAATCATGAATCACAAATTGAATCATGCATCATGAATTGAATCATGAATTATAAATCGAATCATGAATCATGAATCATGAATCATGAATTAAATCATGAATCATGAATCATGAATTGAATCATAAATCATGAATTAAATCATGAATTGAATCATGAATCATGAATCGAATAATGAATCATGAAATAAATCATGAATTGAATCATAAATCATGAATTGTATCATGAATTGAATCATGAATCATGAAATGAATCATGAATCATGAATTGAATCATGAATCATGAATTGAATCATGAACCATGAATTGAATCATGAACCATGAATCTTGAATTGAATCATGATTCATAAATTGAATCATGAATTGAATCATGAATTGAATCATGAATCATGAAATGAATCATGAATCATGAATTGAATCATGAATCATGAATTGAATCAGGAATCATGAATCATAAATTGAATCATGAATTGAATCATGAATCATGAATTGAATGATGAATGATGAATTATGAATCAAATCATGAATCATGAATTAAATCATGAATCATGAATTGAATCATGAATTATGAATCATGAATTGAATCATGGATTGAATCATGAATTATAAATCATAAGTTGAATCATGAAATGAATCATGAATTGAATCATGAATTTTGAATTCAATCATAAATCATGAAATGAATCATGAAATGAATCATGAATCATGAATTGAATCATGAATCATAAATTGAATCATGAATCATAAATCGAATCATGAATCATGAATTGAATCATGAATCATGAATCATGAATCGAATCATGAATCATGAATTGAATCATGAATCATGAATCACGAATCATGAATTAAATCATGAATCATGAATTGAATCATGAATCATGAATTGAATCATGAATCATAAATCATGAATTGAATCATGAATCATGAATCATAAATTGAATCATGAATTGAATCATGAATTATGAATCATAAATTGAATCATGAATTGAATCATGAATTGAATCATCAATCATGAAATGAATCATGAATCATGTATTGTATCATGAATCATGAATTGAATCAGGAATCATGAATCATGAAATGAATCATGCAATGAATCATGAATCATGAATTGAATCATGAATCACGAATTGAATCAAGCATCATGAATTGAATCATGAATTATAAATCGAATCATGAATCATGAATCATGAATCAGGAATTAAATCATGAATCATGAATCATGAATTGAATCATAAATCATGAATTGAATCATGAATTGAATCATGAATTGAATCATGAATTGAATCATGAATCGAATAATGAATTATGAAATAAATCATGAATTGAATCATGAATTGAATCATGAATCATGAATCATGAATCGAATCATGAATCATGAAATAAATCATGAATTGAATCATAAAAAATGAATCAAAAATTGAATCATGAATCATAATTCGAATCATTAATAATGATTCAAGAATTGAATCATGAATCATGAATTGAATCATGAATCATGAATCAAATCATGAATCATGAATTGAATCATGAATCATGAAATAAATCATGAATCATAAATCAAGAATTGAATAATGAATCTTGAATCGAATCATGAATCATGAAATAAATCATGAATTGAATCATGAATTGAATCATGAATCATGAATCATGAATCGAATCATGAATCATGAAATAAATCATGAATTGAATCAAGATTCATGAACCATGAATTGAATCATGGAATAAATCATGAATCATGAATTGAATCATAAATCATGAATCATGAATTTAATCATGAATCATAATTCGAATCATGGATCATGAATTGAATCATGAATCATGAATTGAATCATGAGTCATGAATCATGAAATGAATCATGAAATGAATCATGAATCATGAATTAAATCATAAATCACAAATTAAATCATGCATCATGAATTGAATCATGAATTATAAATCGAATCATGAATCATGAATCATGAATCATGAATTAAATCATGAATCATGAATCATGAATTGAATAATAAATCATGAATTGAATCATGAATTGAATCATGAATCATGAATCGAATCATGAATCATGAAATGAATCATGAATTGAATCATGAATCATGAAATGAATCATGAATCATGAATTGAATCATGTATCATGAATTGAATCATAAATCATGAATCATAAATCAAGAATCGAATCATGAATCATGAATTGAATCATGAATCATGAAATGAATTATGAATTGAATCAAGAATTGAATCATGAATTGAAACATAAATCATGAATCGAATCATGATTCATGAATTGAATCATGAATCATGAATTGAATCATGAATCATGAATCATGAATTGAATCATGAATTGAATCATGAATTATAAATCATAAGTTGAATCATGAATTGAATCATAAATTGAATCATGAATCATGAAATGAATCAAGAATCATGAATTGAATCATAAATCATGAATCGAATCATGAATTGAATCATGAATCATGAAATGAATCATGAATCATGAATTGAATCATGAATCATGAATTGAATCAGGAATCACGAATTGAATCATGCATCATGAATTGAATCATGAATCATAAATCGAATCATGAATCATGAAATGAATCATGAAATGAATCATGAATCATGAATCGAATCATGAATCATGAAATAAATAATGAATTGAATCATGAATTGAATCATGAATCATGAATCATGAATCGAATCATGAATCATGATATAAATCATGAATTGAATCAAGATTCATGAACCATGAATTGAATCATAAAATAAATCATGAATCATGAATTGAATCATGAATTAAAAATTGAATCATGAATCATGAATCAAATCATGAATCATGAATTGAATCATGAATCATGAATCGAATCATGAATTGAATCATGAATCATGAATTGAATCATAAATTATGAATCATGAATTGAATCATGAATTGAATCATGAATTATAAATCATAAGTTGAATCATGAATTGAATCATAAATTGAATCATGAATCATGAAATGAATCAAGAATCATGAATTGAATCATGAATCATGAATTGAATCA